>NC_091121.1:104392786-104630286 GCF_040183065.1 Periplaneta americana | reverse complement strand
TTTTATGACGCTGTATCAACATCTTATATTATTTAGCGTCTGATTGAGATAAAGGTGTTAATGCCGTTAAAATGAGCCCGGATTCCAGCACCGACAGTTACCCAGCATTTGCACATATTGGGTTGAGGGAAAATCCCGGGAAAAACCTCAACCAGGTATAACGTGCCCCAAACGGGATAGTATCAATCTTAAAGGTAGAGTTGACTGAACAACACCAGGAAGTATTGCATGATAATAACAGTTAAATTCATAGTTTTAAATACAACTTTCAAAATGATTCAGGAGCAGACGACTTACAACATACAAAAAAGCTATTATTCACTAAGTAATTACAAAACTGTATTTAGATTTGTCAAAATTTAATTCTAAGAAGTGCAGCGAAGCGCACGGGTGTGGCTAGTATAAAATATAATAGTTTACTTAAACTATACATACTGACTGAACAACGAACAGTGATTAGGTTTCATGTAGCTGAAACTGAAGAAATCTACTCAAGAATGTGCATGAGATCATCCTCTCGTCTTATTGTCTGCAATTCCAGAGCGGTAATCCAAGCCATCTGTTGGCAAAAAGTGTGGTAACCCTAACCTGCTATCAAAGAGAGCTGTTGCACTCCAGTGGATCTCCTCACATGTTGATATTGTGGGTAATGATGGTACAGAGTACTTGGCAAACAAAGTCTCTCACATTCCAATGCAAACGGCATTGAAGTCATTCTTCTGCCAAAATACCAAGAGCCAAATACAGACAAGAACAAAAAATATCAACATCACTAGAATCACTTCAGCATGCAAAAATAAGAATGCGAACATATTGTTCAAAATCCAGACATTATTGTTGTTAGTACACGAAAAACGGGTATGGTGTAGTCACTATTCGAAGACAGATTTAAACCTCATAAATGGTACCAATAATGCATCACACATGAGGAATATAAGCCAGGAATGATGGTGTAAGGTGGGCAGTTCCTTTCCCGCTCGATTGCATACATCGCTGATTAGCTACATATTATACTAATCAGATTTCAGATGTATACAAACAATTGTTCTTCCTCTGACACATATCGTCATGTGAGCCATAACAGAAGTAGAGGTACGGAATTAAAATTTGGAGCTAGTCTTGATGGGAGTCCACCTGTATGTAGGTAGGCCTAACAGTTTCGCACAACTGTCTACAAGTAGCATACATACTGGGACTCTTGTTTAATGCACATGCGCAGTATGTTCTAAGCGAAACTTAAACAATAAGGGAGCTTCAAATTTTATTCCGTATCTGTACATATCTGCCAGAACCTCAGTAACTGGTAAGCAAAACATGTAGTTCGCATTAATTTATATTATCACCGAGTTGCATGTTATGCCAGAACGGTGAGGCTGTGGATGCATTCCATCTGGGTGTGTGTGTGTGTGTGTAGTTCTGGCACATAACTCATTTACAGTTTAAAATTATCCGACATGAGGACATTCATGTTGGACGCAGCACATTGAAAAGAATAATATACGACATTATTAATATGTAATGTGACGATTTATCCAAATGATCTGGTACATCCAAAAATCGTAGAAATAGTGTTGTTGATGAAGAACGCCACTAATTTTCAACATCGTTTGAAAACAATATTGTTAAGATAATTAGAGAAGATATTTGTGTCATTTAACACAAGACATTATAATTTTCAACACAACGTTTGAAAAACAATATTAAGATAATTAGAGAAGATATTGGTGTCATTATTTAACACAGGACATTATAATTTTCGACACCAACATTTGAAAACAATATTGTTAAGATAATTAAAGAAGATATTAGTGTGATTACTTAACACAGAACATTATAATTTTCAACACCAACGTTTGAAAACAATATTGTTAAGATAATTAAAGGAGATATTGATGTGATTATTTAACACAGAACATTATAATTTTCAACACCAACGTATGAAAATAATATTGTTAAGCTAATTAGAGAAGATATTGGTATGATTATTTAACACAGGACATTATAATTTTCAACATCAGTGTTTGAAAACAATATTATTAAGATAATTACAGAAGATATTGGTATAATTATTTAACACAGGACATTATAGTTTTCACTTTTCAACACCAACGTTTGAAAACAATATTGTTAATATAATTGGAGACGATATCGGTGTCATTATTTGACACAGGACATTATAATTTTTAACACCAACGTTTGAAAGCAATATTGTTAAGATAATTAAAAGAGATATTGGTGTGATTACTTAACACAGAACATTATAGTTTTCAACACCAACGTTTGGAAACAATATTGTTAACATAATTAGAGAAGATATCAGGTCATTATTTAGCACAGGACATTATAGTTTTCAACACCTACATTTGGAAACAATATTGTTAAGATAATTAGAGAAGATATCGGTGTCATTATTTAACATAGGACATTATAGTTTTAAACACCTACGTTTGGAAACAATATTGTTAAGATAATTAGAGAAGATATTGGTGTCATTATTTAACATAGGACATTATAGTTTTAAACACCTACGTTTGAAAACAATATTGTTGGGCTAATTAGAGAAGATATTGTTATGATTATTTAACACAGGACATTATAATTTTCAACACTAACGTTTGAAAACAATATTGTTAAGGTAATTAAAGCTAATATAAGAAGTTTAAGAACTTTTTTTCTCTCTTCGGTGTAAAAAATTTTCAATTATCTAGTTTTGTATTCAGGTAGGGATTTGATAATGCTGGAAAACGTTTTAATTGTACTTTATTTGGTAGTTTGTGAAACTTCAGACAAAGCTATTAATCTTTAAAGCTTATTTTGTGAATTATTATGTAAACTTGCTCCAAAAGGTTTAGGAAGAAAGATATTTTAGCATTGAAATATCTATTTCATAATTTCACATTCTGCGAAAACAAATTTCATGGTTCGGCAAAATCATCTTCGAAGAGTAGTCACACCGAGAAAGAAGAAATTATTATTGACATTGAATTGTTCATTAGGAACTATTATAATTTCCAAATAAACTTTCTTTGCTTAATATTTATATTTAAATATATTTTGGCATTTTATTTCTTGTAAATAGTCTGATTCTATTAACAGTTATAATTATTACAATCTATATTGTGAACCCGGATTTGTTGGTCCTTACGTTTGTATTTACTTCTGATTGAGATTCTGACTGATATGTACATCTATTATCAGGCAATACATCTTACTTGAAGATATGAGCGAGAGAAAGAATAAATTGTTTGTATACATCTGAAATCTGATTAGTGTAATATGTAGCTAATCGACGATGTATGAAATGGAGTGGGAAAAGAACCACCCTACCTCACTATCTCCTGACCTAGTTGCCTAATAAGTGATGACTTGTGAGGTTCAGACCTGTCTTCGGACAGTTGACTAAACAACAACAACAACAACCTTTTATGCATCACGCAAAAAGGATTAGAATTAAGTACTTGGCGCGACAGCCCATGTAGGATCAAGGCCGACTGCTAGCCTCACGTCCACATCTCTCAGCAGAGGTAAACAATAACCCAACCAGAACGGAGGTATCGTGTGGTTATCACGATAATACGTCCGGCCATTATAGCTTGTACCTACGTAACCGAATTTCGCTACCTAGGCCTATCTAGCTTTCGAAATTCTTCACGATGCTGGATGGCCCTGGTCGAAATTTCATAAGAATATTTCTTCTCCACGAGGACTCGGACCAGCACGCATTCAGTAACGCGAATCCTAGACAGGATGTCTTAGACCTCGACGCTATGAAATCATGCAAAATGATAGTAGGTGTTAAATTAGGGATGTAGAAGAGTACGTGGTTAGAATTAAAATGATTCCTTTGAATATTTACCTTGAGATAATATTATATTGTACTTTAGCATGTCTCCGAATTCTATTATATTTTATTGATGACCTGAAGGAAATCTCAGAATTAGGTATCAGCGAGGATAATTACCGCGCCTTGCATGTCTTGTTTATATTAAAACATTAGCTATAACTTAATGACATTTTATAAAACTACATATAATTTTAAAAAAAGCAAAGTTACAAATCGAACAAAATCTTCAAATAATACTTTTATGAAGAAGTTCTAATGGAAATCTTTTACTATAAATATACCCAAAAGTAATCAAGAATTTAAACACGATATATGAAGACGACGGCCTAGATCTTCTTAATCAGTTTTTGAGTTATAGATCAATATATAAAATACATCGAATATGTACCTACAAGTAGAAAAGGGTTGATAAATATTCTTCCTCTTAATCTTCTATAGCACTTCAAGAATAGATGTAACCAGTCGCCACCGATACTCATTTTCTCGCTGGTCTTTTGATTTTGATTTCCAGATTCTTTGCTCTACCTCTGACTGAGGTTCTGGCTGATATGTACAGTACATCTGTTATCAGGCAGTACATCTCACTTGACGATATGTGTCAGAAGAAGAACAGTTGTTTATATGCATCTGAAGCCTGATTAATGTAATATGTATCTAGTCAGCGATGTATGTAATGGAGGAGGAACTGGCCATCCTACCCCATTATCTTCTGGCTTAGTTGCCTCAAGGGTGATTCCTTATTGATGTCCCTTATTAGATTGAAACCTGTCTTCGGACAGTTGACTAAACAACAATTCTTTGCTATTTCTGGCATTCTTTTGAAGTCGTTTGTCTAGCATTCTCATGAAATGTGTTATCTGATCCCGGTATTATTTCTATTATTATTACTATTATTATTATTATTATTGATAAACAGGCGTGAAATATAATCTTGGCTCAGAGGGGGGAAAAAGAAAAAAAACATACGGCACCTTGGTTGCCTTTTGCGTCATGGGTAATACTGCACAGGTCATATTAACTACTGTTGTGTTTAGATAGCTTGGCCGGTCATAACATTATGCGCAGTAAACTAGGCAAGTTTATTTGTTCCTGATAAGGAAAAGAAGGGGTGTATGGATTTTTCGCTGTGCAGCTCCTGTACAGTTCACTTCTTTTCCTCACGCAAGTGTATATTATACTAACTATTGCAAATACATTAGTGCCCTAATGGAGCCAATAAAAACATAAATAGAATACTGCATTGTGTTCAGTACGAGTGTTTGGATAGCAGTGAGTGGAAAATCTGTGATCACCCATGGCGTGCAGATACGTAACCAATGTTTTTCAACATAGCTATAACTTACGTCAGCATGCAAGCAGTTCTCCTTCTCCCTCCTACCCACTGAATATGCTGAGAAACTGACTCACTCCACATCACGCTCACTCAAATGTTCGCTCGTAACTCCGGCTAAGCTATCTAAACACAACACTCTTCTTTTGCAACATAATTGCTCAGATCTTTCTCCTAATGATGTTAGTAATCATTTCTATTAATCCAGAATCAATTATTTGTAGTTCTGTTCCACATACTCTAGTATTATACATGTTCATTTGTTTTCCGAGTATTTCACTTAACTTCAACAATTAGTTTCTCATATAAACAATACCCAATTAGATTCTTTGCTCAGTCGTCCGAATTAGCCTGGCGTAACGAGCCCTGCAAAGTAGGCTACCCCTCTGGTCTTTCCTTGATAATAGAACCTGTATGTAGTTCTAAACGTTGGAAATGTCAAGTTCCAGAATACGATGGAATACCGAAAAGCGTAATTCTTATCACAGTCACCGTGAATGCTTAAGAACTCATGCCTGTGACTTAATGCTCTGTATGCATATAATTAATTACATTTCAAGAGAAAAAAAGATCATTCAAGTATAAAAAAATTCGTTGCCTGATGATGATGATGATGATGATGATGATGATGATGATGATGATGATGATGATTTAGAGATTGGAGAAGAGTTGGGTATTAAATCTGGCAAAAATGGCGAAAGGATATTAAAGCAAATATTAGGGTGCGCTAGGCATAAGACCTCAGATGCTGAGGACAATAAATGAGAGTCACTCTAGTGACGTAGTGCAGTTTACTTCACGCGCAAGAAGTTTTGAGTGCGATTAGCGACATATATAAATGAGGGCACATAAGAGCTACTTCCTTCCTAAGAGATTATCGGAAACATGATACAAAGGGGCTGCATAAGGACTATAACTTTAGATAGCTCGTCATATTTCTTTCAAGCACTGTTTGAAGTTAAAACAATAAACTGGAGGAACAAACTAACATAAGAAGCACTTGAGATGCGCCCCGTCACATTGTAGAGGCATGATAATTTATTATGTACTCTAAGGTTCTGACGTAATATCGCTTGAAATCAAATGACGAATTTTATAAAACATTTTGCTAGTGATTATTAATATGTTCCACTAGAGTAGTGTCTTGAAGAACTTTCATTTTGAAAGTTTCTTGACTTCCTTCTAAAAGAGCTAGAAGTTCAATATAAAGTAGAGCCTGTTGTGATTCAAACGCACTTACCGGTAAGGACATGAATTTTCAGTTTTTCACTTCGTAAAGACTATGGTTATGAGTTTAAATCTAGGATAGGGATACAGAACTGGCGAAAGAGGAGTGGAAAGCATGGAGAAAGCGTTGGTTCCCCGTCCACAGTCCATTGGCGTTGAATGACGTCACTGTGCCCCGTACACAATCATGTAACACAGACACTGAATACATATCCCCTCCCCTACCAAGTCAATGACGCGGGGGTAGAAGGAAGGGATGAGTGACGTTTTCGATAAGTGACGCAACGCCACGATTGTCGCCCAGTTCTGCAAGCCTGATCTAGGTCAAGAATGTCTTTTCGTTTTCGGTGCAATTTCCTGTGTTATTTTGAGCGGGGGAAGTACCGTGTTTGGTGACTATAATAACACGTGTTCCATTTTATGTCTAGTTTAGAAACAAATAAAGTACAAATTTGGTCTTTGGGAATGATTAGACTGGAATAAAAAACCCTAAGAAAAAAAAGTCAGAATAAAAAATAATACTAATAAGTAGTGAACGTTATTACAGGCTCAATCACTACTCACTTATTGTCACATGTAGTTTAATCTGGTGGCATCTTCGTTGACACTTCCCATCGAAAGACAATTCTCCATCTCCCGTATCTGACTCAACGAACAAAAATGTTTTCACGAAAGGACTTGGGTTCGGTCGACCTTCCAATGTTTTGTATTGCTAGAATATCTTTCAACTTCTCTCCACGAATGTTTTTTGTAGATGTGAGATTCAATTTTCTCTGTCCCTTAATTTTATCATGTAAATCGCAAGTATATACAGCTCATGCATTATGTCCATACACTCCCCCACTCTTCCTACAGAGCTACGCACGAGATCGGATGAGTCTACTTAGAATTATAAGGGACTGGGTTAGCCTTTGCCTTGAACTCGGTAGACACACGCCCGACCTTCCCTTCTACTCCTACCCTCTTCACAGAAACGTTGTTCCCCTACTGCGCATCGCGAGTGTCTTGACAAAATGCATGCAAAATGCATGCATGCATACACACTGCTGCCTTCTTTTATTTCAGGTCGATCTTCTTACAACCTCTGACATTTGTTACAACCAAATTTTCTCCTCTTTTTAATTTTTTTTTATGTTTCTGTGAACAGCTGTTTCACAAATGGTCAAAGGTTCATGACTTTATTAATATTATAATATATTGTCTTACAAAGCACTTATAGGCTACTGTAGATGAACTGAAAGACCAGACTGAAATACTTTAATTTAAAATTTGATTGTAATAGTACTTTAAAATTTTCATATCGCAATTTTGAAACATATCATGCTTTATACAGGGATATCATTTTATTTTTACTCATATATTTACCTGGCTATACCTTTGAATTAATACTCGTAGTTAAGGAACGGAAAAACTGTTACCTCTTCCACGACCGGAGTTTGATGATACTAGCATAAAATAAAAAAAACACTTTACTAGGTATAGGAGGAAAGAAAAGTAATACGTAAGTAAACTAGGAAATACTGTATTACGATTTTGATTTTTATAATTTTCGTTTGGTTTTTATTTACTCAAAATACAGTACAGTATTAACAATACGTGTTTTTTACTCACTAACTAAACTATCCAGCGGATGTATTCATTATGCAATGTATAGTATACTGTGTACAGCACATTAGCATGCAATATGGAGAGTGCATTTAAATTGAAAAATAATCAAAATCTGGATATTTAAACAAATTGTTGAAAATGGTGACCGTTCATTTCGATACAGGCTTCAATTCTTTTGTGCATATTTATCGAAGAAGTTTTTAAGCATATCTTCGGAAATTGACTGCTTTGTTTCTTTAATTCTTCTTGTTGCAAGATATTTAGCAAACACAACTGTTTTACAATAACCCCGAAAGAAATAATGCAAAGTACGTACTCAAATCAGGCGACATGGGGAGCCATAATCCTGCTCATATTGAAATAGTTCTATACCTATTCTAGAGCAGAGTACCTTATATAGTGTAAATTCAATCTTCACTTCTGTTCGATCCGCACAGATAAATTTACTCAGACATGCTATCTATTGTCCGTCTAAGTGGTTATGTCGCAGGGTCGTAGAAAGGGGAGAACCATATGACAGTTCTTAACGAGGCCCTTTTATTTAAATTATTTTAAACATTTTTGTATAATATTACGTAGCCACTAGCCTTTACAGAAGGACAAGCAGAAATGGGTGGGGGAAACAGGGATGTGACGTAACCAAACGACGTAACAGTACCTGTGCGAAAATACCTATGATCCAATAAATGAATGCTCTTTCTTCACTGGAAAATGCGACCATATTTCGGGAACGTATTGTACTCACTTAGTACTGTTTACTATGACCTACGACTCTGGCTGCATATGTGGCCTTCGTTCTGTGGGAGGACGGGTGGAAGTTTACTAGTAGGAGGGGTAGGAGTGAAGTACATTCAAAAACTCAAGTACAATAAAAATTGAAATAAAAATAAAACGATGTCTCTGTATCTTGCAATTTTGTTAGTGTCCAATTTTTTTTCGACTGAAATCTTTGCTAATCACATATTTTTCATTCTTAGAATATTAATCTGAGAATGTACAAACTAGGTTTTGTTGATTTATCTGTTGGTTGAAGTTTAGTGTTTTCATATATTTTCCGTTACCTTCACTTTTTTTTTAGGATCGAGGAGGTTGTGACCTCCAACATAATACGTATGTGCATATGATCTTAATTACGATAATGTATTAGTTTGTTTGTCCGGGTGATTCGATCAGTTTTTTCAGCTATAAATTAGCAGTGCAGTGCAAAATTTATAATGTCTTCTGTTATCATACATAGAATCACATTTCTAAGGCTGCTAGGTATTCATAGACATTTGGCAGCACGCGCTACGAGCGTACTAAGCTAGCCCCGGCTATCCACTGGTTACTAGTACAGAATTCAAATCATATCCTATCGCTAACACTGGTTTATGAATACGAAAAACGCTGATCATCCACCGGAAGTCCGCGCTAAAAAGTCTATGAATACGGCCCTAAGTGTCTGAAGAAAATTATTGTATCATATTTCTGACGTAGATATTTTCTAAGAATGTAACTCTTATAGGAATCCGATGCATTGCAAATCTTATTCTGATTCGTTTCTCTTAAACGTGCCAAGACTTGGTAACTTGTTAGAGTGCTATTAAGTCTTTCTAACAATCACTTTTTATTTTATGTTTAACTTAGAATGTGGTAAGAAATTTTATAAAGATCCATGTAAGTAAAAAGTGCAATTTCATATTAATTATGAAAAATATAAGATATTATTTATTTGACCTAACCCGGTATTAATATGCTGCTTACGAATTTAGTATTATATTCTACAAGACCTTTTCCGTCTTCAACACGAATTGTTATTATTCTGAACATCTGCATACTCAACACCTAACGCAATATAATTTACCATATTAGTGCAATATTCTTTAGCGTTCTTTGCTAGATTTAATATCTAAATCTTCTTCAAACTGCAAAATCGTATACAAATTGAAAATAATGGGATTTGAGAATAAGGAAGTATGTTCTAGATCTAGTGGTTCCCAATATGGGGATCCCTACACCCTGGGGCTCATGTAAAGAGTTGGCTGTGTTCGCGAGATATTTTACAAAATAAGACAAAAACACCTCATTAACATACATTTTGTATTTAGGAACATAAGCTTTAACAATGTTCAACATAAAAATAACAAACTATTTCAGTAATAAAACAATCATAAATGCGATAAATGTGCCTATTTTCCAGAAAGTAACTTCTCAAATCTGGACTCTGTATTTCATACACACGCAACGATAGACTCTATTGTTTTCAAGTTCAAGAAAATTTCTCACGTTTGTTTAGGTGGCGATTATAGACAAATACTGATAACTTATTTGCATAAATACGAAGTTGCAAATATTATAAAAAAAATATAAGAATTAAGTCCTGTTACAAGTTCGAGGTGTTCTTGCATTCTTCTGCAAAAAGTTTGGGAATCTCTGTTCTATATTGACAATTTTTATCCCATAGGCCTATCGTCTTCTAAGGCCGGCAGCATACTACATGCATCGGACATTCTGTCTCGAACAGGACGATTTTGTCTTGGACCGATACAGTATGCTGAAGTTTCATAAGAATGCGTATAATCACCGTCACATAGGACGGTCCGAGACAAAACCGTCCTGTCCGAAACAGAATGTTCGATGCAGTATGCTGTCGGCCTAAATATTATGTTATAATCTGCATTTAATAATTTACTTTTAACAATTTATATTTCTTTTATCGCCGGTACTGAAAAGAATTTAACTTTCGATAGTTAAGCATACCTATACCTGTTATGAACCATCAATTTCAACAAACTACAAGTATAGCCTATATCAACATAGGACGAGCCAGTTTTTTATTGATTCTTATTCTAGTAGGGCTATAATATTTTCGATGCAAATTCGGTTTGAAAACATGATTAATTTGATCGTAATCAAAAAATTTTCCCCTGACTGTATCCTACTTCCATTTCTTCGTCTATCGTTTTACATGTAAACAGGACGAGAATACCAGGGAGTATGCAATAGGATACGCAATTACCAACACACCTGTGCAAAAATGAATGGCCATACATAACAAGTCCAGTGATGGACTATGGGAAGAGGAAGACAGACGGTGAGTACACCAGTGTCTCTCTCTATCTGGAACTTGGATAATGCCTTAATACGCTCAACGGCTGCAACGGTGCCATCTCTAAATTGAGGAGAAAACTACATAACTTGCCCAAGGTCGACTTCGATATATATAAAGCTAATTGATACATTTGCGAGTGTTCAAGAAGTTGTAAATGTTTTTTGAATTCCACTAAAGAAATACGAATATTTCAAGATAGCATAATGTTTCTTTTTCGAATTAAACGCAAAATGCCTCCTATATTATCATAACAATGGAACAATAATGTTCCGAGCCGTGAAGATACGAAGTACTATACTTCTATTAAAGCCTACTACTAGAGGTATTTAAGCATATACATAAGTGAACATATTCGTCAGATACATTCTTCTTTTGGTGGTTTAGGTGGACATGTGGACATTTTGGTTAACTGAAATAACAGATTTTCCTCTGCCACTATTTATTATGTTTTGGAAAATTAGGTGCCAAACACAGTTTCATAAATAACTCACTTTTAAGTATACTCTTATATGAAGATAAACAAACCTTACAAATAAAACATTGTAACGAAGCCTTTCGTACTGAACGCACTGCAGACCTTATGTATATGTATATGGTACAGACTCCATGCACATTACGTCATCAGCGTGCTACCCAACCTGACTCTACGTAGTAGCTGGTACAACTTCATGCAGTAACGCATCACCTTCTTCCTCCTATTAATTTTTCAAAGCTCAGTGTGTTTTCCCACTTTCTTTACGGCATAAGAAACACTTAACCTTTTACTAGTGTGCATGGGTTTAAAGAATATTAAATTTTGAGCAAGTCGCTTGAGAAACTTAAAAGTAACCTCCATTTTATATGTAAATATAACGTAAGTGACATAAATTCCTGCTTTTCATGAACTAATTCTGACCTAAGGGAAATGAGTATAATGAAGTTTCAGTTGGGGAACTTCGTAAACATACCGCATTTAGTATTTATTGAATTTGCGCTCTACGTCTTGATGTGGTGTTACTCAGATAAAAAGAGACTATTTCCAAGAGCAACGTCTAAGATATGTGGCTCTTATAAATCATTACGACTGTTGCAGGCCAGCAGTTTTGTTATACACTTTTGACTTTAAATTAAGGACAAGTAATTAGGCATGCTCGTATATACATGTTATTACAGATTGATAGGATCCAACACAGCCAATCGTATATAACACACAAATATGATATGATGTTATAGTTCACAGACAAAGTACATACAAGTAATCATTTAAACCCTTACATTACACACTTTATAATTTTACACAAACATATACTATTATTTAAATACAATTTCTACAATTTAAATATTTAATATACAAAAAGTTTTGCTTTATCTTGCACTTGCGTTTAGTTTTGTGCAAGATTCAACTCATTTTAGTATGTTGTTACAATCAGTATTTGGTCACCTTCCTAAGTTGTACTTCACGTTTCAATCTGCAATGTGCAGCCAGCATATCTATATCATCTCTTATTCTAGTATTTTCCATACCTCTTTCGCCACAGAAATACTTATATACTGGGTGTTCAGTTCAAAGTGTGTCATGGCTCTCTGTATGCCGTCATATGCCTAGAGAATTCAATCTTCCTACACTTCTGCAGAGGTGTATTACCTATGTGTTAGAAAAGTTGCACAGCAAGTACGGCGTTCATTCTGAAGAGTACTTACTGATATGTACGGTAACGCCGGTAGTGGCAGGAATGTCAACTGTTTGGAAACATGTACTGAGGTGGGTTTTTTTATTACTGTCGGGATATGGGGAGAGAGTTAAGACGATTTCTTACGTATTTGTTAACATTAACTTCGACGGTCAACATGGACACGGAGCATTTGATTTGTATTGTGGAATGTTGCCGTACGCAACGGATGATAACAAATACCCTGCGTAGGACTTGGCCGCGCAAAACACAGTTCGAAAGAGGTTATGGTAGCACACAGACCGTACAGACCGCCATCTGTTGCTACGACGTTCAAGTTATACTGTACACGTTCTCAAGTTCAGATTGAACGCCTTGATTAATAGGCAACTTCTCTGACATAAAAGCTGAAACTCGCTTCAAATCGCTGACTCACAACAGTGACGTCATGACACACTTTGAAATGAACACCCAGTAGTTCGTATAAGCTCTCTCTCGTTGGTAAGCCTTCATTTCTTAATTTCATTTCATAGTATTCTTATGTCGTACCATCAAAACTATTAAATTTATAAATAAAAAACTATAGCTAAGTAGTTTCTAACCAAGTCAAATATGTTATTATCGGTGAGTCTAGAAAATGCATACTTGCCAAAATTGAATTTACTTGTCAACTCAGTAACTTTACTTTTCTTTAATAATCCTTTCCTTTTATTTTTTATTTTAGCAATCTTCTCCGGTATTTTATTTTCAGTGTATTTGTTTATTATTAGGAGATGCTGGCTTTCCTCGCATTTCTCCATACAGCAACACTTGCTACTTTCTTCTATGCATAATTTTACATCTATAACACAAAAAATAAGTGTTAAACATGTTTGCTTGTTAATCATTATTCTTATTTTATTTATTTATTTATTTATTTATTTATTTATTTATTTATTTATTTATTTATTATATAACACACAAATACACATGAATTACAGGGTGTCTGCTTAATTATTGAAGCGGTTTCATGATTTTTACTGAGCATATCATTGGAGATATGGCGACCGTCTTTGGTGTTATAAATATCTCTCAAAGTTTTGAATTTCCCGACAATTATGTTTCCGCCTGCAGCCGCGAGAGAGCTACAGTTGTAAGATGGCGATAAACAGTAAGAAAGCAAAATGCTATTCTCGGATTACTTGCAAGTAAATCTGTCACAACGATTCAGCGACATATTAAAATGAAGTTCCATAAAGATCCACCCAGCGCCAAATTCATTCGGCAACGGCATGAACAGATTAAATCTACTGGATACCTCTTTAAGGGTAAATCAACGTGTAATCCTCCTCTGCCTGAAGAAACAGTTGAGTGTGTACATTCGTAACTTCTTAAACACCAGACTGCGAAACCGATGGATTGGTCGTATCGGACACGATGATCAGGAACTGTTGTCATGGCTTCCACGCTCTCCAGATTTAATCCTTAGTGGCTTTTTTGTATGGAATTATGTGAAGGATTCAGTTCATTGAAGAAATTGTGAGTAGATATTATGATACTGTACGTCGTGTGTAGAGTGGTGTGGGCACTTTAAGGAAGTTGAAGATTTTCAGTGGACTCTACTGTAGAAAATTCCATCGTGGTAAGATGTGCAAAGCATCATGGGTTTTATTGCCAAGAAATGGTTTTTATTACCAGGAAAGGGGTTTTCCTAGACGATATTGATGGTATAGCCCTCTTTGATGATTTTAATTTAATATTAAATTATGTGACATATGACAAAGTTGGTATGTGGAATGATTTCTAGGCGCCTGTTGACAAACGATGAGATGAGTTATTTGCATATCTGAAATCAATGAATGTGAGATACCAAAGTGTGATCACTATTGTGCAATATATTCTCTCTCTCCCAGGGACCAGTGCTTGTTAACAAAATGTGGACCTCTGAAAGGAATGAAATCTCACTGCCTACCCTAAGGTGGCTTTCATACCGAAGTTGCATGTCACGAGCGACGTGCGACATGGATGCACGCTACATTCTACTCTTTTTAAAACATGCGTGAACAAGTAGTTTTCAGAGTGAAGTAGCGTAGCAGTAGCGCAGCTTGCAGAATACGACGTGCGACTTACCACATACATAGATCTGGACTATTTTCTGCTAAGCTACTCGGGACGAGCATGCACTTTGATGTCGTTTCAATCTCTTCACAGATTTCAGAGCATGTTCACTTGTTACCACGTGATTACATGATAGTTGTGTATATAGAGCTCAATGATGTCCAAAATAAATTTCGCACAGACATGTGTTGAAGGTACATTGATTTCCTGAAATTAAATATCCACTTTGTCGAACAAAAATAATATCATCAGAAAAATATTAAGAAGTAAAATGCCTGAACTGGTGTGTATATGAAGGGTTCAGAACCATAGTGGGCCAAGCGCCATTTACTAAAACCATAGAAAACAAGGGTTAAAATGAAGTTATTATCATAATTCAATGGAAACATATAGCAAGTAATATAAAGTATACACATTAAAACTAAATAATATGTCAATCTTAATTAAACTATGATATTCACTTAACTTTAATCCTTGCTTTCTCTGTTTTTAATAATTAATGGGGCTTGGCCCACTATGGCTTTGAACCCTTCATATAAAATTATATGTATCATGTTGTGATGTATTAAAATTGTTCTATTTTCTTCTTATCATAGCCTATAACTAGATCTTTATCTATTTTTGATGTTATAAACAATGTACTATGAAATTAATTCGTGACAACTGTTTGGAGGTTTGATTGTCACAGTGTATTACACTTCCAGAATATCTGTTCACTTTAAAGATTTTCTTTATTATTTTTCATATCGATGGCTAAGAAATGATACCTCGTATCTCTGAATATGAGGTGAATAAAAAGCTGGTTCAAAAATCATTGCAGTTGAAATAAATTACCATTTTTGTAGATATGCCTACGAGATATCACTTCTTAACCAATGATATCCATTACTTCTGGATAAATTGGCTCGTAGATACTGAATATTATATGCGAAGTGAAATACATGTGCAACATGACTGTACACGGACGAACGGACAGATAGACTGACTGACTCCCAGGCACATGACATGCCCCAAAACCACTCCGTCAGCAGAAGTGATGTTGAAAACGTGTAGCCTATTTCTTATTATACACTGCATGTGTTTCGTAAATATTCAGTTCGTGTGTTATGTCGCGAGTGAAATTTCTCTGTATAGTTTATTTCCGCGAACTTTTAGTCAAGAGACAAACAAAAGTGGAATTATTTAATATACACACAAATAAGAGGACGTAGTTTTCATCACAGTGTCATCGGGGATCGAACACGGCTCCTGAGTATGGAAGACCAACGCGCTAGCACTTGAGCCATAGACGTCGTGACCTAATAGCTAGATAGAAATCTATAATCAATCGAAGTCACGCCGTGCATAGCAGAAGACCGCCTTAATAATACTACACTTTCTACCAAATGTTTAAGGACACTCCTTCAAAAGAGATATTTCACTTTTGTCCTTATACCCTTGATGTTTATACGAAGACCAAATTTCTGTAAAAAAATTAAGTTTTTTACTCTATTTTAAAACGATGGATTATAGAACAACTTTCATATTATGAAAACTTACTGAAAAATCACATTTCCTATAGGAAAAAAATAATTATTCCAGAATGGGTGTACTTAGATTAATGAATTTTGGAATAGAGTTAAATATTATCTCTAGTCATTCTTCCACATTATAAATACAGGAGTGAAACATTACTTTTGAAAGGGCGTCCTTAAACTTTTGGTAGAGACTGCAGAGATGAATAAAAATATGGATAAAGTGCCAAAACAAATATTGAATTAGAAACCGAGTGGGCAACTGATAACAATTTAGAAAAATAATCTCTAATTTTCATAAAAACGGAACAGGTTCCTCTCTTTATACTTATGTCAAACCCTTCGATTTTTATAAAGAGATAAAATGCCTGTGAAAAATTAGGGTTTTTAAAAACCTAATCTCTCTACTTTTCAAACTGTGGATTATATAACGATTTTTCTGTTATCAAAATTTATTAAAAAATTATGTTTCATTTTGGGAAAAAATTAATTACTTCACGATGGGTTTTACTAGATCAGTGAATTTTGGAATAGAACACATCTGAAAGGTTTCTTGTGCAATTATTGCTTTTCATTTAAAAAATTTGTGACAATTCGTTCACGCATTATGATGTACATTTTTCCCTTTTTCCTTTAAGAAAGAATGTCATTTTCTAAAATTCTCTTGTTTCAAATTCGCGACAAATTAACCCGTGACTGTCACTGGTATTTACATCATAACACTGGAAGTCGATAACACTGGTCAGTCAGTTTATTGCCTCCATTTTTAGTAATCAGCTGTGGAGTTAGCTATAAGTGTGAGAAGGTTAAATTTATTCCTTAAAAAATTGAAAAAGGGTCGAAAGCTTCAAATAGTTGCGGTGTACTATAAGCAGTAACATGAGCTGCTGCCAGGAAGTCAAAAGGAGGATGGCAATGGCCAAGGAAGCTTTTAATATAAAAAGGAGCATCTTCTGCGGACCTCTGGAAAAATAATTAAGGACGAGACTAATGAAGTGCTTTGTATAGAGTGTGGCATTGTATGGGACGGAAACATGGACATTACGACGAAATAAAGAGAAGCGAATAGAAGCATTTGAAATGTGGATATGGAGAAGAATGCAACGTGTGAAGTGGACAGACAGAATAAGAAATGAAGATGGGTCGGAAAGAGTATTTGAAGAAAGAATGATGCTGAAACTGAACAGAAAGAGAAAAAGAAATTGGTTGGGTCACTGGCTGAGAAGAAATTGCCTTCTGAAGGATGCTATGGAAGGAATGGTGAACGGGAGAAGAGTTCGGAGCAGAAGAAGATATCAGATGACAGACGATATTAAGAATGTGGATTATGTGCGGAGACTAAGAGGAAAGTTTGAGAATGCTGAATTTGCAGTGAAAGACCTGCCCATGGACAGAATACTTATGTAAATTATGTTATGTTATGATATGTTATGTATGCATGTATAAGCTGAGATGATGATGATGATGATGATGATGATGATGATGATGACGGTGGTGGTGGTGGTGGTGATGGTGATGATGATGATGATGATGATGATGATGATGATGATGATGATGATGATGATGAAAAAGACGACGGCGATATTGCTGAAAATGTAATTCTCAAAACTACGTAATATATGTCCGTTCATTAGATAAAAGTGAATCGGATTTCTGAGTGTACCTACTGAAAACTTTTTTTGCTCTGGGCAGTAGATATCTGTGTATGATAGAGGTGTAGTTAAAATTGTTATGAAACATCCTCAATCGCCAGGAGTGAAATGTAATTAGAAAATTTGCAGGGAACGTATTTTTTCCAATCCAATAGAACCGAACTGAACTACGCAATATGCATGTCTGGATTACTCGGTCGCTTAGTTTTAAAATAAAACACGTTCAATGATGTAATTAAAAGCGCACTGCACCCTCCAATAACAAAAGTTATTGCATGGAGGTAGTCGTACATCCATTGCCGTCTGTTCGACTCCAATATCACCTTCGGGAAATGAGAAACTGTATAAAAAGCAATGAGTGTGAAGCTTGCATCCAGCAAGCGGCAGACTGAAATAATGGGCGTGTCATTATTATTTTCCTGACTACTGAACGGAAAATGGCAAAGCTCTTCAAAGTAGCCACAGGATAAGAGCTCTGTTGTCATTGAACACGCTATTAGTCAGCTCTATAAAATATATACATTAGTAGAAATTTAAAAATCGTAAATATGTGTATTGATTGGAATACGATTGCAATGGTTCCCAAACTTTCTGAAAGTGTGACCCACTTTTGAGTGAGGCATTTTTTTGCTACCCCCCACTACCGTACCGGTACTTAATCCCATTCAGAAAACACAAATCCTTGTAAAATCGAAAATAGCACTATTTTACTCGAAACCATTGGGTACCACCCAAAGAACGACCGAAATAGAAATAGGAACATGGTCCAATATTGACACGAAATATTTAAGTAAACATCATTTCTAGTACTTCAGACTATTACCAGCACTGCGATAATAGTTCAATACAAAGTGTAAATTCCCTAATAGGAAAAATATTGCAAATTCGTATTTTCAGCATAATGTGACTATTACACTTTTACTACGTCATACTACTTTTGACCAATAAAACGGTACGAAAGGACGTCTTTCAACCAATCATGACTGCTTATCGCACAATTTTATCGCATCCCTAGCATTTATTTAATTTTATCGCTTTCCTAGCATTTGTTTGTTTTTATCACTACCCTAGCATTTGTTTCTTTGTTTGCCAACATTTCAAACCGTAAATTCTTTACTATACTATAAAACATGCTTTGCTATCGTAATTTGTTTCCCGCATGAAAATGGCGGCTCCGTTCAAACATTATGATGAAGGTAACATTAGTGAAATATAATTTTAGTAAATCAATTAATATCTATTTTATCGTATTAGAGTGCTTTATTTCTTTTAATCCTTATATACTTTCTCCTGTTTTTATCACCTTCCTACCATTTGTTTCTTTTTTTGCCAACATTTCAAACTCCAAATTCTTTAAGGTACTATAAAACATGCTTTGCGATCGTCATTTGTTTATAGTATAGACAGTCAACTGAAAATGGCGGCTCCGTTCAAACGTTTTGGTGAAGCTAACATTAGTGAAATAGAATTTCAGTAAGTCAATTAATATTTTATTGTATTAGAGTACTTTATTTCTTCTAATCTCTATATACTTTCTTCTAATCGTGTAAGAAACAATTAAGTCCCACTCGAGTTTTGATTTTCTCTAGATAAATCAAAACCTTTAGTGAGATTACTGTTGAAAATCTTATTTATCAAACGGAAGTAAGATTGATTTTGTCTGTAAATTGTAGAGTTAAGACAGAACTTTTAATGTACGTACCGATAGAAGCAAGACGAGAAATCGGAATATGCAAACCTATATCCCAATTCTCTTTTGCTTCTTAGATTGGCCTTCCTTGCTGATATTTTCGAACACTTAAACACTTGGAATAGTAGTTTGTAAGGTCAACATGTTAACATAACAGCCAGGGATGAAATCAACGGATTTAAAAAGAAACTTGATTTCTGGTCGACATCATTTTACAAAAATTAACTTGATTCATCCAGTGCATTAAATAACACGTGAGAAATTTAGCTATGTATGATACGACAAATACTGAGTTTGTTTTTGTGGACACGCAATTAAGTTTCTACAATTTAGAAAAAGGGACAGAATTTTTTAGTCTTTTCCGGAATAAGTTCAAAACAATTACGACAGACACAGATAGATAGTGAATCCATTTTCAGACAGTTACATTCAACTAGCTGAAATTCTAGAAAATATGAAGGAAAATCTCACTGAAATATGTAGGCTATCTAGTAAATTTCGCACAGCGTAGATCAGTTTTAGGTCAGAAGAATAAAAGCATATCTGGAGCCTGATATCACACTCTGCGAAGATTCTCTTGCGAATACTGAATCAACGTTTATATTCTAAGATGGAAGAACAGTTGGAAGAAGAGTAGTTTGGCTTCAGAAAGGGAAAAGGTACGAGGAATGCAATTGGAATGCTACGCACAATCGGCGAAAAATACCTAGAAAGGAATAAAGAAATATATGTATTATTTGTGGACTTAGAAAACGCATTCGACAGAGTGGATTGGAATAAACTGAAGTGGATCGTAAAGAAAATTGGTGTGGATTGGAAAGAGAGGAGGTTGTTCAATATCCTTTATAAGAAAAAACGAGTCAGTTAGGGTGAAGAAATGTGAGAAGGAAGCGAAATAGGGAGAGGAGTACGTCAAGGATGCCCTTTACGAGCTACACTGTTCAACATCTACTAGGAGGATTTAGTGAAGAACTGTTTTCAGAACATGGGAGGAGTGATAATTGGAGGGAGAAGAATAAAGTGCTTAAGGTTTGCTGTTGATATGGAGTTGTTAGCAGAAGAGGAAATGATACTAGAGCTACAGTAAATGACAGCTGTGAGCAGTATGGGATGAAGATAAATGCAAGCAAGACGAAGACCATGGTCATAGGAAGACAAATAAAGAATGTAAACTGGCGAATTCTAAATGAGGCAGTAGAGTATGTGGACAGCTTCAAATGCTTGAAGTGTACTATAAGCAGTAATATGAGCTGCTGCCAGAAAGTCAAAAGGAGGATAGCAATGACCAAGGAAGGTTTTAATAGAAAAACTGCGGACTTCTGGAAAAAAGTATTAAGGAAGAAACTGATGAAGTGCTTTGTGCGGAGTGTGGCATTGCATGGGGCAGAAACATAGACATTACGAAGATGTGAAGAGAAAGGTCTAGAAGCACTTGAGATGTGGATATGGAGAAGAATGGAGCGTGTGAAATGGGTAGACAAAATAAGAAACGAAGCTGTGTTGGAAAGAGTGGGTGAAGAAAGAACAGTGCTGAAACTGATCAGGAAAAGAAAAAGGAATTGGTTGGATCAATGACTGGGAGGAAACAGGCTCCTGAAAGATGCAGTGGAAGGAATGGTGAACGGGAGAAGAGTTCGGGACAGAAGAGGATATCAGATGATAGACGAAATTGAGGTCATATTTATTTATTTATGTCTGTAACAGGGCAAAGCCCCAATTACAATAGACAGTACAGATTTGTTTAAAAACACAGAATTGCATATAACATGAAAAAAGAGATAAAACAGAAACAAATGCAACATACAAATGTAATTACAAATTAAAAATTAAAAATGAAAGAAAAACAAACAAACAAACAAATAGATACTACCTAAATAAAATACACTGGAAACTAAGAGGAATACTGAAAATATGAAAGACTAGAGAATGCTGGATTTGCAGTGAAAGACCTGTCTTTAATCACAACACTATGAATGAATAAATACGATAAAATGTTAAAATGAAATATTTTTAGTGTTTATTATGAACATTATTTAGGCATTTTTCTTTAGTCTTGGTTTTTTTTTTTTTTTTGCCCCCCCCCCCATAACGCATTTAACTGAATTGGTAGTATGGGTGTTGTGTAGGTTCAGTGGAATACAAATTTGTGTCCGGAAAAACCACCTATAACTATCTGCTCATCCATCCACCCATCTATCCGTTTGTATGTTTTTCTACCTACTTACCTACCTACCTATCTACATACTTACCTATCTATCAATCAATAATCTGTCTGTTTTTAGGTTAGTCAGTATGTCTATTTTGTTGTATTTGTGTATGTATGCCTGTGAATAGCTGTGAATAATAAATGTGAAGCAATCACAGTATGTAGGCCTACAGTACACCACGCATTGCCTAAAAATAATTTAATATAGGTTCGGAAGATGTATATACATATATATATATATATATATATATATATATATATATATATATATATATATATAGAGAGAGAGAGAGAGAGAGAGAGAGAGAGAGAAAAAGGGGGGAAGAGAGAGAATGGACAGTTTTTGTTTATTTTTTAATTATTCCCCCCAGGGAAATTATGCAAGCACACACTTGTTCATTATTACAGCGACAAAATGAACGCTATCAAACAGGCGTTCTATGAATTTCTAAAGCATAGGATACAGTTTACCTGTTCTAATATATGCGATGTCCAATGCAAATCCTGTTCCGGAATAAATAATACCATTACATCCTGACTTTACTTGTGTATAAGCCTGTAATTTTAGTCACAGACCAGCACAATGGAAATTACAAAACCAATATCTGCTTTGTATCCCTCGCAAGAAGGGTGTGAAAATGAGAAGGGGTTGCAATCTCTGCAGAATGAAGCTTCTGTATGGGAAGAATATAAATAATTCATTTCCAACACTGACTCCACCTTAGAGCGTAAATTAAACGTTTTGCACCTCAAACGTGGCTGCTTCAAAGCTTCCATTGTGGTGAGTAGGCTTTGTTTACCAATACGGGGACTGTGGAGCATAATAGACACTGTTCCACCTCATAAAAGGCTATCAGTGGACACAAAAGATGGCTGTGAAACTGTCGCAGAAATACAATAGCAGCAGTTCCACGGTGTCATCCCTACGAGACCGTCAGTCACTTTAGTACTGTAGTCCTGCAGACATAGTTGATGCGGACAAATTATCCAGGCAAAACTGAATTTTCCGAAATTTGTCAACGGGGATGATTAATAGGAGAGTTTTCTTTACATCAGTTTTTATTTTTTAGTTTTATTATCTATTTCTACTCTGAAATACAATCGGTTACATGTGTTGTGCAGTATGTCCGGTATTTACTTCAGTTAGAAGCAATTTCACCAGAAGCGCATGCTGAGAATAAAGTTCATTTTCTTCTCCACTACCTCCCGGGAAATACAAGTACGAAGTTCGAAATTACATCTACAATGTCTTGTGTTTCCCAAATTTTGTTCTTATTCTGGTAATTTGACAGGTTTTTTGTGACTTCAGTGATATAAAACCAATATATTCTGTTGTAATTGATGTGCAGTAGTCGTCATATTAGTAATTGCAGTAGTAGTAGTAGTAGCAGTAGCAGCGGCAGCAGTACAGAGGGTTGTTTCCGATCTCTGGAAACGAATTTTGAATGACGTCATGTGCATCAGGAGTCACACGACAGTTGAACTGTGCTGAGAGGTGATAGGCCAGTAG
Source organism: Periplaneta americana (assembly GCF_040183065.1). Lineage (NCBI taxonomy): Eukaryota > Metazoa > Arthropoda > Insecta > Blattodea > Blattidae > Periplaneta > Periplaneta americana. Next base: position 104,606,868 of record NC_091121.1, on the reverse strand, counting down.
TGAGCGATTTTATACGCAGAGTGCACGAGGTCTCACAGCAACAATGCCCAAGAAAATCGAGCCTTTTTGGGAGGGGTATATTACGACCCTTTCCAGTGTGAAGTGTAGTTAAGTGAAAATAAAAGAAGCCTGCAAAAAGAATATTTTCTCTAATTTTTTTTTGTGATTTCATCTGGGATGTCGTTATATCCTCAGTTATGTATTCTCTAGAATTTTGCGTTTATATCCTTATTCATGCCTCGATTTCTTCTTTACTGAGTGTTTCGATGAGCACTCTCTCATCTCTCAGCGATTTGAAAGTGTTGATAACCACTTTAATTTCGGTAGAATTAATTTTTGGTTTCAATAGTCCCTTGAATGCATCTCGTGATTGGTTATCTTTCGATACCACCACGGTTATAACTCTCTCTTTTAAATAATATTCACCTTCCCTTTCAATACATTAGTATTATAATCAATTGTATTTTTAATTAATAAGTTTATTATTGTCATTATTGAGTGTAATTAGTTACCACTGCCACCGGGTATATACCCACTGCAGTGTGAATAAATACATACATACACATCAAACTACAACTTCCACTTATTGTCAGCAGTTGGCGCCACTCTTCTGTCATGCAGCATAGTTGGTTCGCGGCTGGAGATAAGAGATGGTGCACCACTTCGCTTGCTCGTTCTTGCCTTGCCTGCTTCTAGCTTTGCCTTCAATTTGCTGACCTATACAAATTCAGATACAGATTTGCACTTTTTGCTCATGGTCAGAGTTATACATTTTGACAAATGGGTTTCTAAGACTACTTACACTTTCAAAAATAGCCCTCTGTAACTCTTTCTTCATGTTTCCACATTGTTCAGTTGCAGTCACGATTTTGTACGGAGGCTTTCTCAATAAAATGACTTCCTTCTTCAGCCATCTTGTATGTATGTATGTAGGGCCTATGTACTTTATGTAAGTACAAACATGTACTGTATGTGTTATGTAGAGCATCTAGGCCCACATGCAATTTATAAATAATAAGTAGGACTCGGAAGTTGAGGAAAAATACTTTTTTTTCGAGTATCTGAAGACAAGGTCCAACATAGTATATATTTATTTGAGTCATTTTAGGCCAGAAAATGGTGGGTTTTATTTGTACTTTTTTACTTTTTTCGATGTTTTTTGGCTTATTGGTATTTTTAGCCCTTTTTTTTTTAGGTCTTACTGGCTTTTCTTTTTGCAACTTCAGCTTCAAACGACTACATTTTTACTACCATTTTTACAATTCAAAAATCCACCACGAGCTCTCACTTTCTTCAAGTGTAGAAGTTTCTCGATGTATTGCAACGTGCTGTCAGAAAACCGGCGATCCTTTACACCTAAGAATCTGGAAATGACTATTGTGATATACTGTAGTGCTGAGGTGAGGTTTCCAAAGTCCAATTTCTGTAATCCTAGTGTGGTTAAGCCAAATATGATTCTATTTATACCAGTTTCAATTTCTCTCTCCTGAATGTCCATTGCAGATTCGCTGAATTCATTCTAGGTGGCAAAAATTGTTGATTCTAAATTCTCCAAGTACTTTTTTTTTAATAAACACGGAATTATTTTTTCAAATTATGTTAATCTGAAAAATATATAATGTCTGAAAGAAGAAACATTTCATTCATATATTTTTTTCCACTGTGTGTTGCATACCACCAGAATTTTGTATCTTTGAAACATTATACTCATATATATAATTGGAACTGAAATTATTAATTAATTTGGATCACCTCTTTAGGTCCTTTTTAGGTTATCTTTAGGTCTTTCTAAAAGTCTTTTTAGGCAGTTTATAGGTGTTCAACTTCCGAGCCCTAATAATAAGACTGTGCCTAATAATTTTTTCTAGTACATAGAATAAAAATTAGAATCTAAGGGTGCTATTCATAGACATTTCGCTAGCCCGCGCTACGAGTGTGCTAAACAGGGTTCATATCATATCATATCATATCATATATCATATCATATCATATCATATCATATCATATCATATCATATCATATCATTCATATCATATCATATCATATCATATCATATCGCTAACACTGGTTTATGAATACGAAAAACGTTAGTTCGCTGATAATCCACCGAAAGTCCGCGCTAAGAATGTCTATGAATACGGCCCTTAAAGTTTAGTGTTGATAGAAAATAGTAACAAGCCTGTAAGGTAAGCATAATAATACTCATAATGTACTAATACCGGTACTCGACCCGCATTGAAACTCAAAATGGCGAGAGTGACTGTGAGTAAAGAAGTTTATATTAATGAAGTTACGGTTGAACGTATGAAGATATGAGATACGAAATTTCGTCAATTACAATTCATATCACTAGTTATCACCTCTGCTTTTTAAAAACTTGTACAATCAGTTTCCATACCCTTGTAAGTGGCACTTCAGATCGCACAAATTTGCCCTGAAGATGAAATCTGTATATAGTCGAGCATACTGTGAAATGCCCAATAGCAGAGCCTTCTTCAGTTACAAGCCGGAGCCATACGTCGGAAAAACTGTAATTAACTGTCAAACGGAGGCCTACTATCCATAACTTGTGTTGGTGCTAATGCCGATATTCAATGTAAATTAATGTTACAATAGAAGTGTGTGTCGATGGAATTATGTTCGCGATCGTACCGAACGTTAATTGTTGATGTATTATAAACTAAGTGCGTGTTGGCGATAAAAACAAGACAATAAATGAAAATATGGCTGCAGTCTTTAGCAATTTTTGCGGTAATTATTAATGATAAAGTGATTGACAATTCTTCTAAATATTAAATATTGTAGAAACTACATTTTTATAGTCTTACTTGTGGTTTGTGGTGTATCAGAATTCTAGCCAAATTGTTGGGTCTCGCCTGCTATATCAATAAAGTTACGCCGTTGATTTTCAAGTTCATTGTAAACAGCTGTTTTGTGATCCCATAAATGTTGCAGTTTTGTTGAAGATTCGGAATGCCTGCTATACGTCAGAACTACCTATACTTTGTAGATGCATACACTCACTTTGTTAATTTTCAAGTTTTGTTTATTAATATTATTTTTTTTAATAAATTAGTTATAGCCTAAACATGTTTCTTTTCACTTCGTATTTACAGGATTTAAAGTTCACTGAGATTACACTAATTGGCATATACTTGTGATGTGTTTTGTTACGTATTATGTTGAAGGTATGTTTCTTCATTTTTTCATAGATCTTTATACTTGGCCTTGGCTTATTTAAAATTATATTTTAAAAAATGTATAACAAATAATTTAGGATAACGGTATTGTTATGGTGACTGGCGATGTTCAAACTAAAACTGCCTTCCTGGGCATCTGAAATACTTATAGAAAAGCACGACAGATAATCATATGAAATTAAAATGTATATGATATCCTAGACCTTTCACGTCAGAGGCGAAACAATATAAAGCGGCAAAACATCAAAACATTGCCAATTTACTAGCCACATAATGGTTAATTGATTGGAATAGGGTATTGTGAAAGTACGTCATTATTTTATTTATTTTTGGTACAAGTAAAATTTCTTTAAGTATTTATTTATTTTCCCTTGTAGCATCAATAAAAAACACGTATGCTTTTAATTTTTTTAAAATTATAAGTGGCTGTATGCAAGTACTTACGCGGTATTCTGAAACTCAAATAAAATACCATTTCGGATTCCGTAATAAATTACGTACATCGATACACTGAATCTTGATCATATGCACTTAGTTTTGTATCAATTAATGTCGAAAATGTACATGTGACAACGAAATTAAAGCGCTAAAACGTCAAACGTCATGCCTTTATTTCGCCTCCGCCCGCCTCCACTCAGCGTTGCCAAACCTACCCATGCTCCGGCTTGTAACTGAAGATGACTCTGTCAATAGCCTTCTCCCGAATACAGCAATCTTGAAAAGTCTAATCTCATGTCATAATGAATTTCGTCTGTCTGACTTTCTCCGTTGGCTAAAAATGGTCTGGAATTACAGGGCTCGTCCCATGGTTGATAATGTTTACCTTTCCCATGAACAGAGTTTGTACCGAAGTTGGTAATAATCAAGTTTTCTTTTTTGTGACGACACTGCTCCTCCCGGTCCTCTCGTACCACTTCTGTTGAATTTGATCGTGTGTGACATGAAGTAGCTAGCCAGCGCGGTAAATCCTTCTTCTTTAAATTAAAAAAATAACATTGTGATATAGCGATTGGTGAAAGAGTTTGAGTGAACAGGAAGTGTGGAGGATATTTGAACACGGTGGGTGAATTTTCATCTTGGATTTTTTCTCATATTGGCTTCTTGATTCCAAGTAGGGATCTATTGTTTACGCATTTATTGTCTTCTAGAAGGATTCATCGTTCTGTTTCGGTTAAATGTTCATATATCATCTCTCTCATTCTTCATCTCATGTGTTTTGACAGTAATTTACTAGTTATAAGTTACTTGCAATTGTCTTAACTTACTGTGAAGGTTGTGATTATGTAAAGATACTGATTTTCTAGAATACTAGTTAACAAAGACGTTAAAATTCGGACTCATTACTGAATAGAACAACTATTTAATAAAGTGTCCACACCTGTGGAATAACAGTTAGCGCGTCTAGCCGCGAAACTAGGTGGCCCGGGTTCGATTCCCGGTCGGGGCAAGTTACGTGGTTGAGGTTTTTTTCCGGGGTTTTCCCTCAACCCAATATGAGCAAATACTGGGTAACTTTCGGTGTTGGACCCCGGACTCATTTCACCGGCATTATCACCTTCATCTCATTCAGACGCTAAATAACCTAAGATGTTGATAAAGCATCGTAAAATAACCTAGTAAAATAAAAAAAATAATAAAGTGAGAAGAAGAAGATGGTGTTGTAGAGAAGTCTGATGGTAAGATTATAACAGATAGCAAAGACAGTCACGAACCTTACGACGACCAAACAATAGAACGACAAAAAATAAATGTTGCTGCTAAATCGAAAGCCCAGAAAAAAAAAAAAAAAACATTACGTAGGTTACAGCCACTGAGAAGCGCTTCGTAACTCTGATTGGACGATGTGAAAACACGGTTACTTCCTGCTAACATCAGTTAGTCAAATGAATCTGCTAACTAAGAGCGATGAGAAGTTTGGGCTAAACTAGCGCTGAGTAACTTCCTTGTATTTCGCTTACGTACTTTGTACTGTTTAGAGTTCTCTCTTCAGTTATACCAACATAACTTTGGTGACATTACGAGAGTTTCAAGCTTGTGTACATTCACGCTATGCCTTACATATACGAATTTGTAACATGTAATAGGTTAGGTTAGGCTTTTGTTAGGTTATGCCTTGCATATACGCTGGGCAAAGGCTGGTGATTTTTTTATTTGTGATGTTAGTAATAAGGTAGTGTAATTACGGATTTTCACTTCCGAAATCACCAGAAGTAACTCAGTCCTAGTTTCACCGAATGTTGTACTTTTGAATAACTCAGGGTTTATTTGTTTATTTTCGACACTTCTAATAAAAATGACGTTAATTTTTTTTAACGGAATCACGAACGGTAACTAGGCCTATTTACTTCTGCTAACTACGCGTTTTCTCGACAAAATTTATTCATAACTCCTTGATTTGATTTGGTGAATGCGTAGAAACCACTAAATTGGAAGAGTTAATTCTTTACAATTCCTTTACGAAAGGACGGCGGATATTCTATTCATACCAACCTACCGACCAAAATGCGTACGTATATGCAAAGCATACCAGAAGCATGAATTAACTAAACCTAACCTGTCACTGATACTCTACCTTACGAAAACTCTCTTTGTATCTATGAACCTACCAAAAAGCTTAGGCTACATGCGATCCCGCCTCTCCGCCGGCCACCACTTTCACAGCAACTTTCTACCCTTATTTTCGCTATGAAATTGGCGTCTCCACTGGATTTTTCTTTTGTAGAGGCTTACGATACGCTACTACGTACTACCCATCACACAGTTACTATTGAAACCATAATTGATCTAATTATTAGAAACAATCCTGACAGAATTGTAACAACAGGGCAGTTACCTGTTCCTGGAATATCTGCACATGACTTAATATTCGCAGAGTATTCTCTTCAGTGCTCGAAAGCTGCTGCGAAATTCATTACTTAGAGATCTAAAACACGTCGAAAACGATCAATTAATTTTCGACAACGTGAAACTGCCATGACATACAATATTTAACTTAATCACTGTCGATGAAAAATTGGCCGCTTTTAATAACATGGTGATACAATTGTTTGATAAACATGCACCATTAAGGAAAAGACGTGCTACTCATCGTCCTGCTCCATGGATGACAGTAGCATACGTAACCTCATGAAGTATAGACAATAAATCTGAGGAAAACTTTTACAACTATAACAAATCAGGAACAGAACAACGCGAAGCATTAGAAACGCCAAACGCCGGGATGCTCTTAGCCTTATCGACTGCTCCATTTTCCCACGGTGCACAGTGTGCAATAACGCAAATCTAGCTGGACAAAATTAATAACTTCTATGCATTCCAACGGATTGGTATGAAACTTTATACAGACCTTATAAATAGCACATTTTTTTTGTACAAACTCTGACTACGTTTGTGTACAAGGAATTACCTCTTTATAGGGGATGGTTTTAGACTAAAATAATAACTTCTCTACTATCTAACAGATTTTTATGAACCACTGTACTGAATTTACAGATAGAATATATTTTTTGTGTACAAATTGTATATTTACGGTTCCATATGAGGAAGTACCCCTTTACAGAGGGCGCATTTACGCAAAATTAACTTCTCTCCAACACAACAGATTTTTATGAAACTTTGTTCACGAGTTACAGATAGCATATATTTTTTTTTGTGTAGATCTTCAAATTCTGATTACACCTGTATATCACCTAGAGGCCTAATTGTTGTACAAAGTTCCATAGAAATATATGATATAGGAGAAAAATTATTAATTTTGTCTAAAGCACCACTATAAATGGGCAGTTCCTCTTATAAAACATAATCAGACTTTGTAGAGAAAAAATATAATATGCCACCTATAATTCCTGTATAAAGTCTCATAAAAAATCTGTTAGATAGGAGATAAGTTATTAATTTTGTTTAAATGCACTCGCTATAAAGGGATAGTTTTTCTTGTGCAAACGTAATATAGTCACTCTTTCGGACCTTATGAGGGCCAGTATTTAATATGAATACTCCCCTTCATACAGACCTCAACCTATTGGACAACGAAGGACCAATCAGATGCCAGAAGGAGAACCTACGACCAATCACCGAAAGTACCTCCCCCCCTCCATCGAGACTACTATTTATATAGGAGCTCGCAGAGAGTTCCTTCAGTGGAGCAGCGTAACCCGGAGTGAGACTAGTGGCCAACAGGCTTGGAGCTCACATATTTAGTTTTGTATAGCCCCCAACCCCTTGCAGGGACGCGTTTTGCGTACCTTTTAAATTTGTCCTCCCAATTCTCTTTCGATTTTTCGATTATTTCCTTATCCAACTGCTCTGAAGATGACCACAACACAGCGGTAGAGATGGGAAAAGTTATTTTCTCGTAGCAGTTCCAACTGTTCCAGTTCCATGAAAATACTAGGTTCCAAATAACAGTTCCAAAATAACAGTACCACCATATTATATAGCCTACGCCGAAGTTCGCTCCACAGCACCGGATCGAATCCCTCTCCTCCAGTGTTTTTCCCTTTGTGACCTGACTCCTAGTTGTTATCATATCAGATAAATTCTGTAGGATCATAAATTAATTTTTACATTATATAATGTAGTTCCATACACGGCAGACTTGATGCTAGCTTCCCTTCTCCTTTAAAGGCGAAGTCGGCCGTGTTCCATAACATCGAGTATATTGTAACAGCAAGTATTTTGTATAACAGGTACAGTACTACTAGCATGTAATGTAACAGTGATGTTTTGGAACAGGCCGTTACGTTATTTTATAGTCATAACTCATAATGTAGTTCCATAACATCGAGTATTTTTTGTAACAGCAAGTATTATGGAACTGCAAGTATTTTGTATAACAGGAGTATGTAAAGTAACAGTGGTGTTTTGGAACAGGCCAGTCAGCATAGAGCTCACTGGAAGAGCCACGTACGACTTGTACGTAATGTAACAGTGGTATTTAGGAACATGTACGTACGTACGACTAGTATGTAATATAACAGTGGTGTTTAGGACGCTAAATGATCCTACACTTCCCTGTATGCCATGTGATGCAGTACGATGTCATAATGAGTCGAGATGTGAATTCCTGGAAATGAAATCTTTTCTAATGCTAAATTGAATTCGTAGATCAGGTTTGTTCGAAGCAGAAAATGTAATGTAATTTTAAATTATTTGTAAATTGGTCACTAAATCGAAATGGATCCCAGTGGTAAATGAAACCTAACTTAGTCTTCCTCTTCTGCTTAGCTGAAGGTCACAATTGTGTTCAATTCTCCAAAAATTAGTAAATAAAAGCTATAATCATTTCGGCCGTGCTAAAATTCATATTATTAATGTACCGTCATGGAGAATAATAATCTCATTGTAATAAAATATGAAAATTTACCGTTGTACTTTTTTAAACAAAAGAACTTCAATAATACAGTCATGTTTCAACAGAATTTAGTTTAATTTTAAGAATTGGTAATGAAACTAAAACTGTAAAACCTAACTATATATTTTTATCTCCCTTGATAAAATTCACAATGTAGTTACTATAATACAGGTATTATGTTATTTCATAGAATCCTGTACTCAATTAACATCAGTTCCAAGATAATGTGTACATTTTTTAAAGACGAGCTTCGTATCGTTACTATTTATCTTTTACTTTATTTTCCAACATTTATTTCAGTACGACGAAAGGATTCCCAATTCTGCTTTCAAGCAGTGAAGCCAACTTATATGGGCTCGTGGGATCCGAGCCCACCCAATAATTTATCGTGTTGTGAGATTTATTTAATTTAAGGCTCATCAAATGTTTGAGCTCACCCATTGTTTTCCAAAAGTTGGCGTCACTGCTTTCAATAGTACCAAACATGTTCCGTTCTGTGGAACAGACGTTGTCATAATGCAGTTTCAAAGTGAAACGAGTATTTGTAACCTCAAGTATTTCGTACTAGCTCAGAGCAACACTGTTGTTTCGGAACGTAGTATTCCAAGGTGCTGTTACTTTTTGGAACAGTTCCAAACAAGAAACGGTTCCAAAATAATCGTTACGTTATTTTTTTCCCACCTCTACACAGCGGTCGAAACGTCAGCCAATAACACCAATACAACGCGGTAGAAGCCCCGAAGCTTATCCACAGACGATGTACACCAGCCGCGGAAGCGTACGCGAACACTAAACGTAATAAGAGTTTGTACACAAAACATGTGTGCCACCTGTAAGGCATGTACAAAGTTTCATAACAATCCGTTAGAATGCAGAGAAGTTATTAATTTTGTCCAGTTAGTGATCTACGTTCTGATTCACTGTGCGTTTGTTAAGGTTAGATAAAAATTTGTCCAATGTATTTTTAACCTGCTGTTCGATGTCATGTAAATAATTTTGCAGGCCTAAAAAACTCACAAGTGATTAAAAACTTCCTTATTCCATGATTCTCTTCTGCTGTTAAGCCATACATTGAACAGTTACCGTGTGTTCCACCACTGAAAAAAATTAATTGCTGATAAATGTGCAAGAACGCGCAAACTTTAAAACAAGGATTCAACACTCGAAATAATTCTGTATTAAACTGTAAAAGAATTCTTGTAACCGAATGTGACCGGCTATATTAAAACTCACATTATATTTGGAGAACTTTAAAATAATATTTTTTCAGTTGTAATGTTTAAACCCTTCTGTAAGAAGAACAATACTTCACAAACTTGTAATTGAAGTTGCATTACTAAGAACGTACATATCTGAACAAATTCTATGTCTCACAACACAAATAATTAACAATTGGCTCTTTTTCATTCACAAAGTGAGCCTCTCTGTCTACGGCTGAACAGGAGCGAGAAGTGTTAGGAAGAACTCCTTGTTCATACCCTTCTAAATATAGCTTGCCGCTGATAAAACAGTAAAAGCCATTTCTCATAACATTATTCAAATGTTAAAGAACATGAATTCATATTCACCTATGCCTAACTAAACAAGTCGAAATTTGATTTTTGTCCACCTACACTGGGAAAATTGCACACTGTGCGGTGTCTTTCGAAGCATTTACGTGACATGGGAATAGGAAGTAAAACTACAGAAACTGAAATCACAAACATATCACTTGATAAACTTAACCAGTACTTTACTTCACCACCCACCTCACAACCTGACAAACAACAAGAACTTAACACTATGAATACTGGCTTAGGCATTCCTTTTCCTTCTCGCGAAAAAATTTTCTTCTCTATTATTACTGACACTGAAGTTAAACAGGCTCTTACAAACACCAGATCTACAGCGCAAGACTCTGACAACATAAGCATTGTTTTTATTAATAAATTAATCGATAGCGTGGTTCCTGTCATAACACATTTTTAATTCTTCTGTAATCACTTCTACCTACCCGAATCTTTGGAAAACGGCTTTAGTGCGTCCACTACTTAAAGTAAACTCACATCTCCTAAAGACTATAATTCTTCATATTATAGTTGTAATCCCCTGATAGAGGGGCAGAGAAGGCCTGACGGCCTTATCTCTACCAGGTTAAATAAATAAATACTAAAATAAAACTACTAAATAATACTATAGACCAATCTGCATTCTTCCCGCTCTATCAAAGGCTCTTGAACGCATTATTCATAAGCAATTAACCAATTGAAGGGCTCGGAGAAGAAAGGAGCTAACCCATACTTTTATGAAAACTAAGGAAATGTAGATATCATACTCCATATTAGTAGTTTTATCATCTCCCATCATATGAGCCGTTTAGAGCAAAAGTGGTGCAAGTCAAACATGGGTAATGAGGGTTGAACTAAACATTCTGTAAAATACAGAACAAAGTAGCAATTAATATTGAATTTATTTAAACTATTAGTAGTCAGTGGGTAGCACGAAGGACATAGTAATTGCTACTTTGCGCTGTATTTTACAGAATTTTTACTTTAAACCTCATTACCCAATTTTGACTTACATCACTTTTGCTTTGAACAGCTCATATAGTAGGCCATATGTAGCAGTAAAAATAACTCCGCAATATCGACAGCTTTTTATTCCAACCACATTCTGGTGTTAAATTTCGGAACGAAATGACGGATTTTAAAGACGAAATGTAGTGTTCTAGTGATATAGGAAATGATTTTGACACTGATGATAGTATTAATGATCCAGATTACACTGAAGATTCTTCTGGTAGTGGAGAAGATTCATTACAGATATGTTTAATACCATAATTTCGATAAAATATGTTTTGTGACTTCACACCTTCTTCCCTCAGAGATGATGCAACAAATTATATTACAGTTTTAGGGAATAAACTATAGCCATCTTGAATAATAATTATTATTTTGTTCATGACTGCACTTAATTTGTAATTAAAGCAGAAAATTCATCCTGACTTGAGTCAGAATTCTGTTTTTCAGATATTAATTTAATTTTCTTTCTTGTAGCTAGAAATGGATATTTCACAAAGTGTAGAGCAAAGTACTGTGAAAGGTCCAGTAAGTAGGAAAAGGAAGCGTAATGTTGAAAATTGGCGGTTAATTAGGAATCTAACTTTATTTAGTCGTACTGATGTTGCATCAGCTTTGACACCAAGTTTTGGGATTGTTCATGAGTGTGAAACATCAGTTACAGTTAGAATAACTCGAATAAAAGTATTTATAGGTAATTCTGCACGATTTTAAAAAAGAATAAGCAAAATAGAAGAAAAATAAAGGCCAGCAATATGTTATATCTCAGAGGAAGATTATAGCACCTGGGAAAGTAGGCAGTTCTTTTTCGTGGACAAAATTATTCAGTTTTTGATTTGCCACCTATATTAAATTAAAGGCACTTATTAATGTGATAAAGTTCTCTTCAGACTGTACGTCAAATCCATTTAATATACTGTCAGTTGACTGCAAATTGAATTGCAAATTAAAATAAAACATTGTAATTATAACAAAAATTAAATTCCTGAGTTCTTATGATAGCCTATTATAATATTGAGAGAAATCGAAATGAGCCAGTGTCTGGTACGTTCCTGGGTGGCTCAGTCGGTAGAGCGTTGGCGCGCTCAGCGCAAGGTTCCGGGTTCGATACCCGGCGCTGGAACAACTTTTCCCTTGAAATTAATCAAATCGGCTTCACAGGGAGCTGTACCTGAAAGCCAGATTTTCTATTGGATGATGTCCCTTATCAGACAAGAAGACGATGTGGTTTATTCATGATGGTGGACCAGTTCATATTACGCATGTAGTGCATAGGTAATTATTTAAACCGAAAATTTCCAAACCATTGGATTGGCCGTTTTGGGCCCATACAATGACCTGCTAGATCGCTTGACGTAAACACAGTAGATTTTTTATTTACGGTGTGATAAGAAGAGTGAATTGTACATGAGCGAAATATGTAGCTACTAAAGAAGAGCTTCACCAGCATATCTGTCGTCGATTAACAAAAGGGGACAAGTCCAAAATAACAAACATACTTATTTGCTTACTTATTTATGGCTTTTAAGGAACCCGGATGTTCATTGCCGCCCTCACATACGCCCGCCATCTGTCCCTATCCTGAGCAAAATTAATCCAGTCCCTACCATCATATCCCACCTCCCTCAAATTAATTTTAATATTATCCTCCCATCTACGTCTCGGTCTCCCCAAAGGTCTTATTCCCTCCGGCCTGCCAACTAACACTCTATATGTATTTCTGTATTCGCCTATACGTGCTACATGCTCTGCCCATCTCAAACGTCTAGATTTAATGTTCCTAATTATGTCAGGTGAAGAATACAATGCGTGCAGTTCTGCGTTGTGTAACTTTGGCCATTCTCCTGTAACTTTATCGCTCTTAGCCCCAAATATTTTCCTAAGAACCTTATTCTCAAACACCCTTAGCCTCTGTTCCTCTCTCAAAGTGAGAGTCAAAGTTTCACAACCACACAGAACAATCTGTAATATAACTGTTTTATAAATAATCTAACTTTCATATTTTTTTCTCCCAAATAACATAGTGTTGGAAAATCGCAGAAACTATAACTAAATTAACAAATTAAAATGTTCATATTTTCTTTCTAATTAGATCACTGTGGATACATACATTCAGGATTCCTGAGCATTTTAATTTTTTAAGGCTGTTTTGGTTGTCTTGCGATTTCCCAACACTTTGTTATTTTGGACGTGTCCCCTTTTGCAAAACGACGACAGATATTCTGCAAGCAGCTGGAGAGATCAGAAACTATGACGGCGTATTTTGAAGAGTGCGTGAAAATTGGATGAGAAGGGTCGGAGCATGTATCCAGGCAAATGGTTCCCATTTTAAAACATCTCCTGTGATCAACATGTTTTATATCAGTTCATGAAGATGGTAATTTAATACACATTCAGTCAGTTCCTATCCTACCTATTGTGTCGATTCTTAGATGAAACTTTTTTCTTCTTCTTCTTCTTCTTCTTCTTCTTCTTTCTTCATTGATTCGTTTCATTTGACATTATCACGCATGCGAAAGTAACGTGATCGTCGTTTGTTTACATCTCAGGTCAGAGATCCAGTGAATGTCTTGCGCTGATGCCACATTGCACAAATTATGATCTTAATTATTTTATTAACCGTGGAGTTAATCACAAACTACAAAATAGAATGAAGGATGGGTGGAGCGGAGAAAAATTCTCTCCGGCACCGGGACTCGAAACCTGAGATGTTGACAAAGCGTCGTTAAATAACCTACTAAAATAAAATAAATAAAAAAAATAAAAAAACCGGGACTCGAACACCCATCCTTCATCATATGGTAATGCAGAATTCCTGCACGGAAATATCATACGTACTTCGGTACATCACAATAATATGATATGCGTAAATAATCACTCAGTGATTTAACACGGGGCTCATTCCGTCGGATCCCGGCCACTTAGTAACTCGTAATGAGTGCATCTCTGCACATAATGTGTTGGACATTGTGCCATTGTCAACAATCTGTGACACAATGCATGAGGATTGGCCAGTAAAGGGAAACTAAGAGATGGAACTTCAACTGAGAGCATCGGAACAGGAATCCGGTGTGGCTTAGTGGATAAAGCGTCAGCACGTAGAGCTGAAAACCCGGGTTCGAGTCCCGGCGCCGGAGAGAATTTTTCTCCGCTTCACCCATCCTTCATCATATGGTAATGCAGAATTGCTGCACGGAAAGATCATACGTACTTCCGTACATTACAATAATACAAGATAGAAGTTCTATTTGTTTTAATGTAATTTACGAACGCCTTGAGTGACTTTCACTCTGTATAACTCGTTGAAATTTGTTGTTAAGTGCTATTTGAGTTATGATAATTTTTTATTTCATATATTTTTGTTGGACACTAGCCTTTGACATATTGGTACACAGATAATTAAAATTCATTGCTTGTTTGTAATAATATTGTTTAAAGTAAATCTCAATTCTTTCTGTTTTCCTTAGATTGTCACTGTTTTTATCTCGGATAATGAAATGTTCACTTTAGAAAATTGTGTTACTGAAAGAGCTACATAAATGGTGTTCAGATTCATTAATAATCTCCACACTATTTTACATCTCTAAGTTCTAGCGCGGTTTTCTGCGAACATATTTTAAGCAAATATTGTTAGGCTTGGCTCTTGATTACTTGTAACGAACTTTCCAAAGTCATCAACTTTCAAATATCTGGCGTAATGGTGTATGGTCTACAGTATCATGAAATTGGGTTTCTTGAAATCGCGTTTTATGGTACAATAAACACTTCCGCATACATTCACGGGGTAATATCAACGATTACGGAGATGAGATGTCTGCAACTTGCAATTAATAGTCCATCCTCATCGATCTCGCTACCAGTGATGTCATCGCCACATTAACGTGTATCTATTTCGCAATTAATAACCATGTGGGGAATCGTTTTAATGTACTGAATTTTATAATAATTGAGACTATAGTAACAGGATAGTCACTGTTTACTTTCCCATTATCTGAAGTGTAAGACAAAGTTTCGTGAAAGTGCAAAGAATTGATTTTTATATTTTCGTGGAAATATACTTTTTCTGATGTCGAAGAAATGATTTCGAACACGCCGTTTGTCTGTCTGTTTCTGTCTGTCTGCCTGCCTGCCTGCCTGCCTGCCTGTCTGTGTAAAAGAGTCTTTCCTAAGCAATTGCACGGATCCTGTTCAAATTCAATATATACAAGTAAATTTATTCGGGAGGATACACATTATATACAATGTGGTTTTTAACTTTTCAGCTACTTATCTCTTAAAAAGAACGCATTTACGAGAATACAACTTTGAATAAAAGTTTCTTTGTTTCAAAGGGAAAATAATGACATTAGGCTAGCTAACTTTGATGAAGTGGAGATTATCGAGACCATTTTAAGGTCAATTAATTTTTTTAGTGGGAATCCAAACTTTGTTTTCAGTTGATTTCTTCATTATTTTCCTCTCTGCATTGTATAGTATTTCAAATTTATCTTTATTGCAAATTATTATTCATTTCTCTATTACAAATAATTGGCTGTGAATTTGTGATTTTCTGACATCACCTCGTTCTAGTGGTGAGGTCAAGAAGACCTGGATCTCTACCTCCATGCCACTGAAGCATCTCCATGATGTACAGAATGGTCCGAAAGTTTCTCAAATCTGTTGCATTTTTGCCAATTAACTCTACTTATCAATCATTTAAAAACAAGGCTCTTTCATGCTGTTCTAATAATATTAACATTGACAACACTTATCCTAACATCAGTTGGAATCATTGACATTTGCAGCATTGATGCATTGCTTGAACAGTAAACATGTGAAGAAGTGATATTTGAAATTGTGATTTCTACGCCCTTACCTTTTTTACCATTGGAAGGTAAGTCAGATATTAAAATTTGTTATTTTCGTAATCTTCAGAGTCTAAAGTTTGGGCTTCAGTAAGACGAATTTTATGAATTTAAAGCGTTTTGACACTCGCTTATTCAATAACTAAAAGTTCCTCACCCGAAATGAGTAACTTTCGGTCCATAATTTCAATTTACAACAGCATGTTAATTAATAATTACTTAGAGCAACATTCATTGTCACTAAGGCTTATTTATCGATTTTTGCAGATGTCACCCACACCATGAGAGTATACAAGGCCTAAAATTCAGTGTCTCTATCAGTCCGGCATGTCAATCAAAGAAATCAATCGAACTTTGGAAGTTGACAGAAAAACAGAAAATGGACAAGGGAGGACTACCGGTACACTGAAAGATGGGGTTAATAACCCTGAACAGATTATGCGTATTGTTACTCCTAAATTTTCGCTAAAGATCATGGTTGCTGAGGGCATAGCTCGTTTTGTTAAGGCAGAATTACATACCGTGCCTTAATAACAAACTGTTGATGAAGCCTACTATCGTGAAAAATGTCTGCTTCTGTACCAGAAAGACACTTCGAGTTCTAAAGAAAGTTGGTGCTACTGCTAAACAAACTATGGATATCATTCGAAATAACTTCAATGATGTCTGGACTGATTGGCCGGTAAGCTCCCCGGACTTAAATGTCATTGAGCATTTATGGGCTAGACTGCATGTAGTGTGTTTAAACAGCATAGACCACGCACCAGACATAAGCTCATTGAAAGAGTCAAGGAAGAATAGGCACTTATTGACCAAGAAACAACTATGACTTTGGTGAAGAGTGTTCGAAAACGCATTTTGGAGTGCCACAGCAACAATGGACGTCGCACAAATTACTGAAAATCATGGTAGATCATGAACTGTTGTATCTTTTTGATACTAGAGAAATGAATTTGATAATTCTAATTTAGATCAGTTAACTTCATAATATTGGAGGGTGAGAAACTTTCGGATCACTTTGTATATAGGGGATACATAACGTCTACTATGTTTGGAGCCTTTGGCGATTCTACTTCAGGTCTTCCCAAATAAATTCTTGCTATCGACAAGTGACCAAAATTGTTCTTTATCAAATCTAAACCAGATCTTGATCTTACATTAAATTTGGTGTTTTTACTATTATTAGGAGTTGTACGAGTATCATTAGCAGATAAACTTTGTTTTTTTTTTTAAGTGACACTGTTATGTTTCTTTGCCACCTGCCTGTACGAATGACGTTCGGAATGTAATGTTTCCATTCCTGGATTACTAACTTGAATCCACGAAATCGATTCACTTAATCCGCGCTCTATTAATAATTGAAGGGCTTTGTGGAAGAAGGGCCTATCCCACGTTTTTAAACTTTTGAGATAAAAGACTATTCTTGTACCAAGAAGGAAAGCAGTGAGTTTAGCTCCTCATCTTCAACAAAAATAACAAGGTTAGACATATCCCACAACAACAAAACTAGAACAGAAAATCACGAAAATCGTTCAGTATAAATAAAACCGCCAAATAATTTTGGAGAAATCGCTGTACACATATAAACCACATTTTGGGTGTTAGAGATGATTTTCTGGAAAAGATAGAAAGACAGAAAGCTGTAGAACTGAAAGAAGGCAGGAAGACAATGGAAGAAAAGAAAATCAGGACTGAAGTTCAGTCTCGAAAAATTGTTATATATATCTCACAGGAAAGAGGGTATCGACTACCAGATTTTAATCCTGAGCTCCAATAAATGCAGTAGAATCCATCGTGCACAATGTGACATTCATTTTTATTAAAATACTTCCCAGAATAGAAAGATTTTCCTTCTATTAGAGACTTTGATATGCCAGGCAGAAGAAGTGGAAGAATGACTAGATTTGAATTCCTCACACAAGCCAGGGTTAACATGGTAAAGAATCTGGGTATTTGCAGTCGAGCGGCCGTGCATTCTCGGCTAAATTAAAGCCGGTTATGACATGGGGCTTTTAGATAGGAGAGATGTCACCTCAGTGAGTTTGAAGTGATATTTTCCTTTGATATTGTCAGCAGCTGGGGATTCTCACGCCCTGCTCATGTGACTTTATCTTCTTGTCAAAAGCAAAGGTACCTCCCGCTAATAGAATCAGCGCAGTAGAGAATTACGAATATCACTCGTAATGTGGTGTCCAACATGTGGTTGATGAGCCGCCAGTTCATGATTTTTATGCCGAGTGTATAGAAGGTATCGCCGCGTCAATGACTGAAGTGCTAGCGATGTGCTCTTCCATTCAGGTGGTCCGGGTTCGATCCCCGGCCGGGTCGTAATCGAATTTGTGATGGATAAAGACGTTGCAGAAGGATTTTCCCGGGGTACTCCCATTTTCCTCTATCATTCCACCAAAACTCTCCGCCTTCTTATTTCATCTATCATCTGCAATATTAAGAACAGGCTAGGGTGAAGTCTTCGGGGTAGTAGTAATAATAATAATAATAATAATAATAATAATAATAATAATAATGACTTTATTTAACCTGGCAGAGTTAAAGCCGTAAGGCCTTCTCTTACACTCAACCAGGATTAAAACTTGCTTACATAGTTGAACATACAACTGAATCGGAATTAAGTAATTACATACTGATACGATTTAGATACATAATGAGACCAAAAGAGGTAGTTACATAGAAATTTACCTCATAAAATAAAAATAAACATAGTAGAATACACATTAATGTTGTTAGAATCAAATACGAATCACACAAAACAGAATCCGACAATTCAATAAAAAAATGTACACAGTAAAAATAAAAATAAACACATTGGAATACATTGGTATTAGACTACAAGTATGTAGGATTCACATAATTAAACCAAAAACCGACAATTGAATACACAATAAAAAGCAGACTAATAATAAAAACTAATAATAAAAAACCACAATGGGATACATATTGGTATTAAGTGATAAATAAACACGATGTATATGATTACACAATAAAAATAAGAAACTAAAAATAAAAATAAATACAGTGGAATACATTGCATTACATGTTTGTAACGTGTTAGGTCTGGCAACTCATCATAAGCTATTTTTCTAATTTATATTTAAAAGAAATTAAAGTACGGTGGCCCTTGACTTTAGGCGGCAGAGAATTCCAGTGACGAGAAGTAGCAACAGTGAAAGATGAAGAATAAAGAGATGATGTGTGGAGTGATATTTCTAGCGTGTTGTCATATTGTGACCGAGTATTTAAGTTATGATAACGAGAAAGATTGTGGAATCGGACAAATAAATAAGAGGGAGCAGAAGTGTGCAAAATTCGGTATAAGAGAGAAAGGGAATGTAACTCTCTCCTCTCATTTAACCTGAGCCACAATAATTTACCAAAAGAAGGTGAAATGTGATCGTAGTAGCGGACATTACAAATGAAACGAACACACGCATTATGAACACTTTGAAGTTTATGGGATAAATTCACCCTGAGATCACTGAATAAAGCATCACAATAATCGAAATGAGGCATAATAAGAGTCTGTACAAGCGTCTGCTTTAATTTGGCTGGATAGTGGTACAATCTTTTTAATGAGTGAAGAGTGGAAAATACTTTCTTGCATTTGATATGTGTGTCCCAGGTAAGGTTAGATTCAAAATGAACTCCCAGGTTTTTTACAGTTGAACTGAATGGAATGATCGCTTTATTCAGAGTCACAAGAGGAAGGTTCAGCTTATTAATATCGGGGATTAATCTTTTATTCGAAAATAAGATAGTCTGTGATTTATCTGTATTTAAGTTAGGTCCGAATTGTTCAAACCAAGATGAAACAGATTCGAGATCTTTATTGAGTCTATTAATACAGCCACTTAGTCTATCAGGACTGGCGGAAGTGTATAATTGAACGTCATCTGCATAAATATGATATCTGCATTGTTTAAATGACTTAGCGATATCGTTAATATAGAGACAGAAAAGCAGTGGACTCCATACCGAATCCTGGGGAAATCCTGACTCTACTATCTGCCAGGAGGAGAACCGATTATTAAAAACAACACGCTGCTGGCGGCCAGTGAGATAGGAGTGCATCCAGGTGATAACGCTGTCAGAAAAATTTAACACTTGAGGTTTAGTTAGTGGTAAATCCATATCAACAGAGTCAAAGGCTTTGCTATAATCCAATAAAATTAATATTGTTGCTAGTCGTTTATCCATAGTCTCTCGTATATCTTCAGTTAAATTCAATAAAACAGTGGAAGTGCTATGCCCTCTTCGGAATTCAGATTGGAAGGGTCGACAATATTAAATTAAAACAGATATTTGCTTAGTGCGGGTTTTCGATGCGATAGAAGTAGGGCTTGGGGCTCCGGGTCCCTGGGACTTATCATGCTGATCAGGCTCTATTAGAGTTTGAGGCAGGATGGCACGCCTATCAGAGTCAGATGATCACAATGACTGTAGGCTCTGAGTCCCTGGGGCTTATGAGGCTACTTTTCTGCGAAATGAGGCATGGCTGAGGCAGGATGGCCCACCTCTCTGCGTCGAATTTACGAATGTCACCCAAAGCATCTGTCGGACTTGGACAATAATCATATAATACGGGGCGTATAAATGACATACCTAAGTGTAAGGACCCGCCGGGGTCTAGCCCTTGTACTGTCTTCGCGCTACGAGTTGGTGCGGGGAGTAGATAGGCGGGACGGGGGAACTTTACGCTACACTCTGACCTGAAAACTTCGTCCACTTACTTGGCTACACGGGAACGGAGTCAGACATAAAAGATTCCGCATCTTCGATGCTGTCGCTATGACTATCATTATCACATTTTTCAAAATTTCTGGAGTATGATCTGTCCATGATAATCGTCTGTTTATTTTCCAGCCGTGTATGTTAATTCGAATCTCAACAAAGCCATTAGCCCCACCGCCCCCATCCTGATGAACAACAATGAGTGTTCTGGACACATTTACGGTAGTCAAAACTCCCGTAACATTTTTATCGTGCCAGAACTTGGGAAACGTTAAATTGGTAGGCCTATCTATCCGCATTTCGTCCAGATACAAAATCGGTTTTTCCACTTTCCTAAGCTTTCTTATTTGCTGTAGATATCTTCACGTATTCCAATTTACAGTGTTTTCCTCAATTTTTTTTGCTGCACACTTCTTCCACCTGAAATCCGTTTTCTTCAGTATTCGACTTAATGTTGTCTTTCATTTCAAATCAGTTCTCTCTTGTAGCAGGGGTAAAAGCTTGTTACTGCTTTTTTTTTTTAGTTGGTTATTTAACGACACTGTAATAACTATGTATTAGCTTCTTCAGTGTCGATTGAATTGATGATGGCGAGATGGTATTTGGCAAAATGAAACCAAGATTACCTGACATTCGCCTTCCGCTTGGGGAAACCTCGGAAAAAACTCAACCAGGTAGTCAGCGCAAACGGGAATCGAACTCACTCCCGAACACAACTGCAGATCAGCAGGCAAACGCGCTACCTCCTGAGCTACGCCGGTGGCCTCTTTCTTTTTCAAATAAAAATTCTCAATTATATCTTTTTTGTCAATCTCCCGTCGAAGTCATCTACATTTGCGTTTCGGTAGTCTGGACGTTTACATTTTTTTTTTCTCCGTCAGGTGTCGACAACGCACTTTCTTCTGTGCAGTCTTTCATTTCATTCCTTATACGCTGTATTGTTCTTGTGGATAGATTAGAGTACTTTTCTACCTTTGCTATAGGTTTCGTAAGAGGAATGCAAATGTACTGTTGTTCTTTTTCTTCATCACAGAATTATTTTGCACTTCTAATAATATTCCTTTCTTCGCTATAGATTGTCAATCCTTGTTTCCTCTTTGTCGACATATTTACAATAAACAAAAAACTGCTATAAACCTAAATAACAGTATACAATAACATAAATTCTATTAACCGTATTATTATCAACACTATTAACACGAAAAGCAAAGGATAACTAAAGCAATACAAGATTTGTAGTATACTGAAAACAATTGTCTTATTGAAACTAATAAAACAGTACAGTAAAAACCCCACTATTATTTTCACAAAGTCGCAAAGATTCATAGACACGTGCAGTCGATGTTTGTGAAACAAGGAATATTGCAGTGAACAGCGCGGTGCGCATGCGCGACTGTTTCCCCTCCGCCCCGTCTAAGTACTTCAGCCGCCTTCTCCTGGCGTGACAACAGTAAAGCCTGCCAGCCAGTCAAAAGGAAGTATCGTGGTGATACAGAAATATTATTATTATTTTTTTCATTATCTACGAGTCAATTCGTTCTGGAAGTACACTCACAAAATAAAATGAATACTAACTTACGTTGTTCATAACGGACAGAATAAGAAATGAAGCTGTGTTGGAAAGAGTGGGTGAAGAAACTATGATCAGGAAGAGAAAAAGAAATTGGTTGAGCCACTGGCTGAGAAGAAACTGCCTACTGAAGGATGCACTGGTAGGAATGATGAACGGGAGAAGAGTTCGAGGCAGAAAAAGATATCAGATGATAGATGTTATTAAGATATATGAATCATACGTATGCTGAGACAAAGAGAAAGGCAAAAAGTAGGAAATATTGGAGAATGCTGGGTTTGCAGTGTAAGACCTGTCCTAGAGCAGAAAATTATAAATGAATGAGTTACGTTGTTTTAAAGGTGTTGTACATCAATGTTTTTACTCATATCTCATAGATAGCAAACAGAAAGTCGAAATCAATACAACTATGAAATCTGCCTCGGCATGGGGAACTATTAATAATGGAATTCCTCAAGGATCAATATTAGGTCCCTTACTTTTTCTAGTGTTCATAAATGACCTTGCCCCCCTAATAAAAGATGTAGGTCATCCCATATTATTTGCAGATGACACAAGTATAGTAATTACAGCCAATAACTCCAACACATTTCAATCTTCAACAGAGGAAATTCACTTCAAAATATGTGACTGGTTCTTACTTTATAAATTAGTATTAAATTGTAACAAAACTAACATAATTCAATTTAAATCCTGTCCAAATTCAACCTCGCAAATTTCTAGCGCAATAATTAACAATAGATACCTATTAGAAACAACAACCACCAAATTTCTTGGCTTAAAAATAGATAATGTATTAAATTGGAAAAATTGTATTAAAGAAATTACCCCCAAACTAAATTCAGCGTGTTTTTCTACTAGATCAATGCAAAAGATATTCAATATCAATACTTAAAAACAATATACTTCGCATACTTTCACTCGGTAATGAGTTTTGGAATAATATTCTGGGGAAATTCCACAGATAGTAACTGTATATTCCTATTACAAAGAAAAGAGTAATTAGAATAATAGTAGGTGCCAAATCTAGGGAATCTTGTAGGACTATTTAAAAAAAACTACAAATAATGCCCATGGCTTGTCAGTATATCTTTTCATTAATAATCTTCCTCTTATGTAATCGTGAAAACTTAGTAACTAATTCAACAGTTCATAGCATAAATACACGTCAAAAATGACTTTCATACTCCATCGGCAAGTCTATTAAAAAGGAGTGCGTTATATGGCAGTAAACATTTTTAATAGCCTCCCTATAGATATAAAAAATGAAACTCAAAACATAAGATTATTTAGGGCCAAATTAAAGAAGTACCTAATTTCTCACGCCTTCTATTCTGTAGGTGAATTCATGACATTCAATAACGCTTCATGAAATTGATACTAAAACTTTGCGTTGTACTAGTAGACTATATTGTAAATCTCTTCTGTATATATTTCATCTAGACTGTGACTATAAATTCATAGACATTTCGCTAGCCAGCGCTACGAGCGTGCTAAAGTAGTCCCGACTCTCATCTGGTTACTTGTACAGGATTCATATCATATCACTAACACTGGTTTATGAATACGAAAAACGTTAGTTCGCTGATCATCCACCGGAATCCCGCGCTAAGAATATCTATGAATACGGACCTAAGACTTTATAATAGTATTAAGTTTTTTGACTTGTTCCATGTTCTAGCTGTGAAACAATGTATGAATACCATGGAATGTTACCAGAAATCGGTCACGAGAAGTTCCACTGTTTGCTATGGGGATTTAGCTTCTTTCCAGCTTTGTATGATCTACAGCTTTTTATACCCCTAATTAAATTTGTACATATTTTTTCTTATGTCCAAGAAGATAGCCTGTGTGCAGTTTCACAAGATGTTTTCCTCTCGAATCTCCGGTAGGCATGTACTGTAGTTTCACAAGAGCTTTCCTGCAAAATCATTTATCTCTAATGAGAACTTACTTAAACATTTCCAATGAAATGGAAAAATAAATGATATATCTCGTCTGATATAAGCATCTTACACAAATGGTAATTCGGTAGACAAAATATACTCATTTGGAGGCTTCTACGTGGTTTTAGTTCTTAATAACATCGTGTCTAGTCTTGAGCTATTCAAATTTATGATTTAACGAACCACAAGCGAGAAGCGTGGTGGCTTAATATTCGGGATGTCCGGGATTCAATCCTTTAAGCTCAGCCTTACATGTAGCTCAGCTTAAAGTTTCTCTCAGAGGAGACAGCAGTTCGATCCCGAGCAAAACTTTTAAAGAGTATATTAATTTCTCCTAGAAGGGGATCTGAGCCCGATATAGGGAATACCTTGTTTAGGAACTCCAAAATCCTAACATGTTGCGTGTAATTAAAACATTACTTATTATAGTGAGGGTTTCGACATGTAAATCTAATATTTGTTCAACAA
The DNA here is from genome assembly GCF_040183065.1 of Periplaneta americana. NCBI lineage: Eukaryota > Metazoa > Arthropoda > Insecta > Blattodea > Blattidae > Periplaneta > Periplaneta americana. The sequence goes on along the minus strand of NC_091121.1, from coordinate 104,582,183 downwards.
TTGCAGAGTTTCGTCAATTAGAATATACAAGTATTTAGGCCCAATAGGGCTACTTATTAACCCTTTGCAGCACAATTTAATTTTTTATGTTTTTCATACCATGGATCATAACAAAGCTTCGGTCAATTTTTTTGCTCGTATTAATTCTGTACACAATTTCAAAACATAGGTGGCACCTCTATGTATATTCAAGAGGTAGAATATCTGTGCCATAAAATTTAGAAAGAAAGAAAATGGTGGTTCTTCTGAACAACCACTAAGCTGGAAAGGGGTTTAATTCTCATAATCTGTCCGCTGTTGCGGCTATTTGGATAGCGCGTGTTTTCTAACGAAGCGGTCTAAGGTTCGATTTCCGACGTGGGTAGTGGAAGACAGAGTCTTCCGTCCATAGGACTATGATTGTCTTGCTGATTGTCCTGTGATATCTCAGGCGTCCCATGACCAGGGAAGGCCACATTTGTGAAATTTCTAGTGTACAATCAGATGAATCTCCTTCCCCTACGTGCAGTGGTAAGTCAGATATATGGAGAGGTTAAGCAGAGTAAGAAAGAAAGATTCTTATAACTAAAGGGCGGATCTGCGTGCGTTGTCCCTGAAGTTCAGTATGCACAGATTATGTTGCTACTACTCGTGTCGCGTCGCGTCGCTTCTAATCCGTTTCGTTTTCTAACCGCGCACAGATCCTCCCTCTTCTTCTTAGATTACGATCACTAATTTCGAGAAGTTTTCATTGTTATTAAAATAATATTTTATGGATTTGTTATGTAACGTTTATGTGATAAATCCACGCTGACGTTTTTCAACCAATCATTAAGCTTATTGATGATTCATTGAACAATAACAATCCAACTACAGTGATAGTTTTATGACGTTCAAAACTAATAAGTGATCTTTTTCCCAAATGAGTTCAATTGAATTTTTTTTTAACAATCATAGTTCAAAAACATAAATTTTCAGGAGAAACAAAAAACTCTCTGGCATGGATGTTGTTGACACTTCAAATATGAAATTCATCATGCCATTTCTTAAGGTGTTGTAGAAACTTGGGAAAACTGAAGTAGGCCTACATTTATAACTTAAATTTCCTCATAGAAATACACGTGTAAATGTAGGTAACTGTGGACAATGGCTGTTTTAATAAAAAATTCTCTGTTTTGGTTCAAGTGTGCCTCTCGCTTAATCTTCTTTTTTCTTTTGTTGCTTAAGTTTCTTCAATGAGGTTACTTCTGCACCTAAAGATGACTCCATAACTGATACAACAATTCACGCGCTAAAGTATTTTTCTCTGAGGTGGTTTTTATCGCGTATGTAAAAAGCAGTACTGCCAGTCTACAACAACTTAAAATTGTATGGATAAATGTTCCAAGATCATATGAATGGGATATTTGTAAATTCTACCATCGTCCTGGACAATGGCTGTTTTCATAAAAATGTCTTTAGACAATGGTTGTTTTATTAAAAACTACTGAAAATTTCCACTCGTATAACATAGGACTATGGTGTTTTTTTTTTTTTCACTAACAACTAATTCATTAGATGGCCGCTACAATAAGCTCACCCCAAGCTTATTAACGTACCTCAAATTTGCATTTCTTGGACTATGGTTCTTTTTTTTTAAAACCCTTCAATTGTTTCATTTTAACATGGTGCAAAGTCTAAGTGATAATGTTAGCAATCAAACGCTTCCATCAAGCACATAAGATCAACATGGAATAATCATTAATTATAAAAATTGTATTATTAATTACTTAGGATCCCGGACACTTCAACCAATGTACGCACAACTTGACTATAGAGTTCCTTGAACATAGTAGACAGACATACTGTGAATGTAAACAACGACGTCAATGTACTTCGTTATATTCTACTGTTAATAGTACAATCTAGTGATGGTAGAAAATGAAGTAGGATACATACCTCACAAGTTTGCATGTCCTTCGGCGACGTTGATGGCGTTAGCATTACTAATGAATAGACAGTGGATGCGAGATGACTTAAGGGAAAGTGAAGTTGTTTCGTATCGGAGTATATGGCACGTGCCGCGTCGTCCGTCTTTTGTGTATCTAGCGAGTACAGCAGCGTACATAACGAAGGAACCCCGGTCCATATTACAACGCAATGTGTTCAGTTGTGTTATCCTGCTCAAGTATTTAGTACGAGTTGAATAGTGTAGTGCTGATCCATTCATAATGTCGAAGTCAAAACGTTAAATTCGCTTAGAGATACGAAATGCAATTTAGAAAATATGAGAGTGACATTTTATGTATTAACGAAGACAATATCGTGTGTAATGTATGTAAAATTTAAATAAAAACCAGAACAACTCAGGCTATAGAGAAACATTGCAACAGAACATCGCACGGGAAATGCGTTGAAATGAAATCTGAGAAACCATATACATCATCATCATCGTCATTTAGTTGTGCGGGCATAACGACACGTGAAACATGATGCTCAGTACAAATATTCCTCTAAAGAAATTGAGTGATCCCCATTTTAGAGGTTTTCTTCAGAAATTCTCTCGATAAAAAAACTGTTTAAGCGATAGGCGAAGACGATTCAGCTTCGACAACTTACGAGAATATAATATCGTCGTTTACTGCAACGCTGGTAATTGCATCAATGATGACGAGGACTGAACCTTGCAAGGTATGTATTGCAGTACTACAGTACGTTATTTTTCTTTTCCTTCTGACTGTACGGAGACACAGTAGCATGTTGACGTCGTCTGTTTACGTTTAAAACCTGTTGAGCCAATGGTCTGAATTAAAAAAAAATGTAACATATAGTAAATGTGCACTTACATTTAACGAAATCATCCCGCATCCACTGTCTACTAATGAACAACCGTGTACATACTATACTTGAAAGAAGTTCGAAAAACTGTTCACTATGAATTGATAATGCACTGTGATGGCCTGAATTCGTTTCGTAGTGAGAGACGGAAGAATACTGTACCTCTTATCACGAACCGGATTGTACTCTAAGGCACAGGTAAACAAAACGCAACGTGCCACCTCAATCCATCTGTACTCCGTTGCACTGTAGCTTCACTTCATTCTTAAGTTGTCTCGGATCCTAAACCTATAGAGGTATGTTCAGTGCTAGACTCTGGGAGACTTATGGAAAAATTTATTCTTGTTTCCGCTCCGTTTTTTGCTAGCTGCCACTGATTTTCCCATTTCACAAGGATTTGTTCTCTCAGAGTTTTTATTATCGCACTCATGGGGATCTTGCTGTAGTTTAGTGTATAATCTCTTGTAGCTTTCTTGGCAAGGCGGTCTGCAAGCTCGTTCCCGATGACTCCTATATGACCCTTACCCAGCTGAAAGTTATGATCCAACACCTGTTCCTCTTAAAGAAGTAAATTTCTTTCTGATGTCTTCTATTAATGAATTGTGGTTCCAGCTGTTCTGGAGGAAACCTAGAGTGACCTTAGTGTGAGTGTGTGAGAGTGTGTGTGCTTGGGCGTAGAGATGTATTGTAGATATGTTTTTACAAATGTATTATTTGCCTTCCTATATACTGTATTTACGTATGATTGATGCCACTGATTTCTTGTTACATTAGTGCCGCGCAGTGTAAGTAATTTCATAATGAAAAGATATTAGTTGAATATTCACGCTGAAGAGCAAACGCATTATGCGAAAGGAATGAAATGTTCGTTTATAACTCCCGTCGGAGGTTTATTTTAATGTGTTAGTCGATTGCTCATTTAGAAAATTGTGATCCCCTTTGAAACGAAGTAGTGAGCTCTTTATTATGATTAATAAGACAGCCAAATGAAACTCCTCTTTCATTATCATCGTCCCGCTTAATTTATAGCGAGAAGTGGGACTTCTTAATTACAAAGAAGAGGGGAGGCAACCTGAGCGTTCAGATGGAATAAACAACTGATCTCACACACAAGTGAACTTATTCCTACATTTACCCCACAGAAAATTATACACATGGATTCTTTCTGTTATCTTTAATTTAAAAGAAAAAGTCTAACTTCATGAGGGGCATAAAATATTACTTTATGTCGGACCTCATGTTGACACCTTCCTCTTCTTAAGCACCCCAAAGTAGGGTGAAGAATCTGTGTCTCTACTTGAACATCCGCAATGTACAAGCTCACTGCAAGGTTCCGCTTTAATATGCAGCAGTTTAAAACTACATGCCGAGAAATGTATGAAAAAATATTCACACTTCTGCCTATGATAATTTTTGAGAAGAGATTAATTAAAAACCAATGTTTTGAGTAACCGAAAAAAAGTAATTTCAAAGATCTAATGCATATAACTAAACAATTCATTCAACGAGAATGAAATTCATGTGGTATATGCAAGACACACATATACAGATTTAAAAAAAGGTCATTATTGGTTGAGTAGTTTCCAAGATTAAAAAAAAAAATGTTAGTTTTGATCACTTCAATATTGAACCTTCCTTTAAACAGCATAGCCACTTGCCCCGACTGTCTCTTAATTGTAACTACCCCAAATGTTCGCGTGATTTATTTTAGAGTAAAGGTAATGGAAACTATTGATTGAGCTGTTTAATTTCCTTGTTTTATTGTACTTGCATAATTATCATTTTGAACTCTTACCGTTTCCTGCATAAGAATGATTACAATGATTATTAGAGGAGAAAATTTCGCTCCGGCGCCGAACCCGGATCCATGATTCTACGTACGAAGTGCTCTAACCGCAGAAATATGTCGTAGTTCAATCCACAGCCCCGGATCGAATCTCTCTCCTCTAGTGTTTTTCCATTTGTGGCTGACTCCAAGTTCGACATATATGTTGACATATATTAAGTCAATTGTCATTAGGCCTACACAAGGAGCGCACTCAACTGAGTGACTTGGTGGCCGGGATTCCACAGTAATATACACTATTGGGCGAAGAATCTACGTAAAGATTAATTTTTGGTCCTACAGAATATATCTATTATGATAACAATGATTAACTTATATTAGAGAATTATCATAACATATATTCTGTAGGACCAAAAATTAATCTTTACGTAGCTGCATAATAATGACATTGTTTTATTTTGTATGCATTATATATTTTAGGTTATATTATTATGTTATATCTCATAATCATTCTTCCACACTTACACTTGGGTCTTACTGTATGGAAGAAGAAACTGCCGTTGCGTTGTGGTTATATAAATTTGTATGTTGGTGACTTCTTTGCTCGCGGTGAAGTAGCCTATGCGTGGGCAGATGTAGACATCGCATCGGGTCCTGACGGAACTCCCCGAACTCGGTGCGCTGAGAGAATGATAGGGATGCTGGAGCGCGAGCGAGGGACGTCAGTCGCGTCTCGACCTGGCGTGCTGTTCGGTCCCTGTCCCTGTCCCTTCCCGTGTGCCGCTCTCGTCCTTTGTCGTCGCGATTGTTTCCAAAGGTGGAGCGATCTTTAGTCAAATCTGGTGAGTCGTACTCAGCATTTTAGTGTTTCAAACTCTGCAATAACATTAATTACAAATGCCTGTATCATATTTTGTGACGTTAATTTCAATCGATTTGCAACAATATTCAATAAATAAAACATTGCAGTTTATTTTAATATGATACAAGGTTGAGAGAAACATCCTTAAATTGCATGAAATTATTTATTTTCTCCGTATTCGTTTAACATAACTTACAATAGACAATTTTAGCACCCCTGATATTGTTGAATAGTTACTGAAATTTAGATCACTTTAGGTGACAGATCAAACTTTACTACATGAATGTCAATTTTACTAGCAAAATTATTTTAATACAATCGCAAAGGTTTCGTTATCGTTAACGGTCAACATCATTTTATTGTTAAAATATATTAAAATTCGGAACAGAATTTGCAATACGTACGGTATATATTCCTCAATTTTATAAGTTGATCAACTATTAAGAAACCAGCATTTTTCAGCATAATTTTAGAAGTGTGTACCTACTGTTTTATTGTATCTGTTTTATATTCTTTTTCAATTATTCTAAGCAAGAACATTTTGTATGGAACTTCTTCCCGATTCACTCTATTGCTACCAAAACTGTTGTACGTTCTAATGTTTAGTTTATGTAAATAACAATTTTATACAGCTATACTTAATACATTAAAATTTATAATCCTAGAGGCTAGTAGGATTTGCACTAAGCTTAAATTATTTTAAATTAATTATCCACAAACATCTCGTAATAAATGTCAGCGGATATTTTCAACAGGAATGAAATGGTAGAACTCCCGTCATTCTTGAAAATAAAATTGAAGTTAAGGTATGTGAGAGGAAATTAAAATTTGGCTCTAAATATTTTATTTAGGCTACCTGTTGACTTATTAATTAACTTTTTTCTTACGAATCGAAAACTATTTTTCAACATTTGTTATGATATAAACTTGAAAGTAATTAAAATATAAATATATTTACATATTCTGTTGCCTGCAAAGTTTCTGATGTTTGAATCATGTATATAGTGTTCAACATTCGGATCTGCGTATCCGTCACATCTTAAGCAACAGTCTCCATTTCAGATACTTAATTACCAGTTAACTGTCATTGTGGAGAAGTACAGTATATTTAAAAATTTTATTAAATAACTTAGGTTGAACAACTTCGCGTTAGAATGTTTTGTTTCGGTTTAATAGTTCTACCTTTCTCTAATGTATGTAAAGTAGTGTCCTGATATCTGGACTCTATAGCTGCACATAAATGAGCCTTTCAGAGCAGAAGTGGTGTAAGTCAAATTGGGTAATGAGGTTTAAAGTAAAATTTCTGTAAAATACAGCGCAAAGTACCAATTAATATGTCCTTCGTGCTACCCACTGACTAGTAATAGTTTAAATATATTGAATATTAATTGCTACTTTGCGCTGTATTTTACAGAATGTTTACTTCAACCCTCATTATCCATTTTTGACTTACACCACTTCTGCTCTGAACGGCTCAAATATGTCTACGCGTATGAAAAACGAAACATCACATTACATAATTTCAGTAGATACTACTGTACTCCAACCACGAGAAAGTCTTCGGGGACTGAGACGAAGCGGGATAATGCTGTGAATGAATGTTGATGTCATAAGATGTCATAAGGTCACACACGTGGGTACTCTTATCTCTATTGGCTAGCTTTAACAGCACAAATCATAACATTGATCACACATATTGGTACTATCCTAGTTACAAAATTAGATCACGGTTAATCTTCTGGTCTTTTAATCTCTCCATACAGAACATATGGAGGAGAGCGCATGGTTTTTAAACTGACGTTATAACGGTAATATCGTCTAATAGATGACGCAATAGTAAGCACATTGATCTCCTGGTTGGAGAACATATTATTTTTCGGAATGTTATTTGTTTGATGTGTACCCTTTCGATTGTGTCGTGTGATTTTTAATGGCTCCTAGCTAAAGAAGTTTCCCTATCTAAATAATTATATTATTATTTGAGAGATATTCCTCTTCATGCTGGACACAAAATCGTATTATCAATACTAGTGATTTAGTGGTTTTAAATGTTTAATTACAGTGTAAGATTATACAAAAACTAAAGAAGCTTACTGACACTACTTTATGAAACGAAATATTATATTTTATCCGCAGTGTATCACAGTAAAAGAATTTTAGTTTCGTCCTTTAAGCGTGCAGAAATTTGATCTGAACAGATGTAGCTTTTCGTTCTGAAAAGTAATTTTAAAGCGTTACGTTTGCTCGGATCAGATTTTTGCATATTTAAAGAACAAGACTAAAATTTTTTCAGTCATTTATTATCAAGATACATTACTCTCTTAAACTGACTAAGCACATTGGGAATTAAATCAATGGATATCCGAAAACACGCTATGAAATGTTTCATATAAAACACAATTTATCTCGGAAAGGAAGCAAAAACTAACAAAATTGAATTAAACTATTTTGCTTGAAAAATATCAAAGAATAACTCCATTAAATTAAGACATTGCTTACGGATCATTCTGTGTAAAGGCTGTTACGGTAACCACTCATCTTTCGAAGACTGGTTGAAATATCTTCAGTGTTTTAAATCAATGCTTTAACGTATATTTTAATTGTATTGGTATTAAGTAGTTATGCTTAATGATACAAATAATTTTTTTCATTATTATCGATGTAATTTACTTTAAACAAAATTGCTATAGAACTATTTACACATTGCTTGCAAATGAGGTTACTTTTAATTGAAAGAATAAATTAATTTCAGCTCAGTAACAGTTTTGCGGTTTCTTGGTTGCTAATGTACATATTCAAATTCGTGACTTGGGATAACGAAGTGGATATTGTGAATGCAGAGCCATGCTTCTCATGACAAACGCAACAATGCACAGGTGGCCAGCAGTCTGGTATTAATGTCTCGTTTGCTGTAATTTTTTTAATTCTAGAAAATATTAAAACGCATATCTTACAAAGAAGTTTTTAATGCATAACAGACACACAACGCCCTGTTCTAAATATGTACGCAGACGAAGTTATTAGTGCATTATACAGTATGTATCTTACGACGAAATAATCTTAATACTTACTTACTTACAAATGGCTTTTAAGGAACCTGCCCGCAATCGGTCCCTATCCTGTGCAAGATTTCTCCAGATGGATTGACACACAGCCAAATAGATCACATCTTGATAGATAAACGAAGACATATTAGTATAATAGACATTCGAACTTTCAGGGGGGCAGACTGTAATTCTGATCATTATTTGATAATGGGAGAATTAAAAGAAAGACTGTCAGTAGCCAAGCGAGTAGAGCAACAAGTTAATATTAGTAGAGTCAATATCCTGAAATTAAAGGACTAGGAAACTAAGCAACATTATCAGATCGAAATTTCAAATAGGTTTACCACTTTAGAAATCTCCGACGAAACTGAGAAAGAGTTAGATGTTAATAGGGTGTGGGGAAAATATCACAGATAGTATCAAAATTGCAGCTGAGCAGAGCATAGGTTATTACGAAACAAAGAAATAATCTTAATAGTAAAAATATTTATATAATCTATTTGGGAAACAATGTGTTATGCAATGTTGCATATTTTAATTATATATCTTATATTCAACTTTGTAAATATGAGTACTTGATAAATAAAGGAAGTTGTGTTGTTACAATGCATTATCTTATTGTCTTGCTATTTGTTTTACACCAAATTTTTTTCTTTACATTTTCATCCAATAATTTCTTTTATATTACACTACTCATCGCAATGGCAAACAGATTATGGTATTTCAAAGTAGAAATCGCGCAAATGTTTTGTTACCTACATCGTCTCGAATATGTTCAGTAATTTATAGTAGGCGCTATTATTTGTATGTATATTGGGATATCTTAGCTGTTCCTTCAAAATCGGATACAAAGATAATTACCAGAAAATATAAAATGGCAGTATTAATAATGCAGAAGAAAAAAACGTATTAAACATAAAAATATGCCACAATGGCGAAATCGTTAGCAATAATAAAAGAATACATTAGTTAGAACAAATTATAATAAATATTATAGGGTAAAGGTTGTTAATTTTGTGATATAAGTAATATTGTAATTGTTCTTTTTGAGAATTTATTATAATTTTACTGAGCGAGAGGAAGATCGATATTTGCGTCAACGTATTAAGTGGTTGTTCTTGGACAAGTTTCTGCACAAAACCGGTCTTTCTCTCGCTCAGTAAAATTGTAATAAATTCTCAAAAAGAACTATCCCAATATTACTCGTATCACAATATTAGCAACCTTTACTCTACATTTGTTTTTAACTTTTGCCTTGATGTCATTTGGACTGAAATTTAAAATATATGTAATATTATCATCTATAGACTTATTGGAAAGTAACCTACAAAGTGAATTACAATATATATATATATATATATAGGGACATCATTTTATTTTTACTTGCATTTTTATTGTACCTGCATTTATGAATGTACTTCACTCCCACCCCTTCACTAATGTCCTTGCTTCCGTCAGACACACAAACTTACGACCGCTGTTGCATTCGAAATCTTCAAGCAGTGAAGTAAACACTGCAGTGTATAGTGTGTTTCATAAATATGATTTCGTTTTTCTATAGAAGAAAGAACCTATATTAATAATATCGTACTAAAAATTATATTCAAGAAACGATAAATTCAATTTCAGAGAATATGCTTGAAAATGTTTTTAATAATATGCGTACTGAATTGAAGCCTGCATTGTAATGAACGGCAAACATTTTCAGCAACTTGTTTAAAAATTCAGATTAGCTTTTTTTAAATTGAGGTGGCTAGAAGCAAAGGAATGCTAGTGACATTTGTAATAACATGAGTTAAGTGCATCCAGTGTAAGCAAAAGTATCTAAAATTTTAGTGGCAAAAGGATATTTTAATCGCATCACACATTAAAATTTAAATAAAAATTTCACCGATTTTACGAAAGCTTAAATAGTTAAACCCCATTTTCTCAAAAGTAACTTAAGTGCACTTACAGCCCTTTACTTATGACCCCCCTCAATTTAAATGCACTCTCTATATTGTATGTTAACACCAATAATTAATATGCTAAATAAAGTAGACATTACATAACGAACATAGCCGCCTGAAAAGTTGAGTTTTTGAAAAAAAAAAAAAAAAAAAAAAAAATGTTACTACTCTACTGTATTTTGATAAAATTCCTTAAAAGTGATGATCAAACTGAAAATCGTAATATCGTATTTCCCTACAACATAAATGGATACACTACTTTTCTCTCCTCCTATACCTAGTAAAATGATTTGTTTACATATTGCACTAGTAACATCAAACTCCTATAATGGAAGGGGGCAACAGTGTTTCCGAGTATAGCCAGGTTAATGTTAAAAATGTTGGTAAAAATAAAGTGATGTCCCTGTGTATATATATATATATATATATATATATATATATATATATATATATTTATTCAATAAAAACGCGTAAACTTAAAACGTGAAAAATTATCTATATAAAATTTTCGTCATTTTGTAATGTCTGTAAATTGCATTACCAGTTGGTACCGTCATTCATTACAATCGTCATTCATGATGATCGTCACCATTATCACCACTACCGTTGTCATCAATTTGTGTCGCTACCACTTCCTTCATGAAAATGATAGAATTTGTATCTTTAAATCATAGCAGCATTCCATCGTTTTCAATCCTATATTAGTAAAAGTTGTCGTATTTTCGTGTCATCGTTATTATAGTATATATGCCTACTGTATCAGTATCGTGTCTAGATGTCATCGTGAAAGGACATAGTGACCAAGTTCTTGACATTTTCTTCCTTAAATTTTTATTAAAATCTTTTATTAGGAAGAGTCAGCGGCTTTCCCGTACATTCTGTTCTTAAATTGACTCTCTACAGAACAAAATAGTCAACTCGGAAAGAACAACTGAAAAGCTTTATTGAAAAAGTCATGAATATAAGCACATAAATATCATAATCTTCTTGTAAGAGTACGAATTACGTTACGCAATATTTTTGAAGCGCAATGAAAAAGTGTAATCAAAGTGTTGGGTTAATTATTATAATTAACTAGCCATATATATTTTATATAGGCCTATTTTGGTGATTAATGACCGTATTCACTTCACTACTACTTCGTCTTGCCTTCAAGTCAGAAGTTAGATCATATAAAGCAAAGTGCCATATCAGTATTCAGAGACAATACTTATCTTTCCCTTGACTAAGGCGAATGTAGGTAAAAAGCAAGTGAACTTGGTTATCGACGTCATAATATTATGATGATATAGTGCTTCCAGCCCACAGCTGATTCATGTAGAACATACGTCGGCATTTTGTGACTCGCAAACCAGCCCCTGGAAAATGAAGCAAGTGAAGGGGAGTAGTAGAGGCTATACCCTCACCCATAACGGACTCGCAGTTTGTTGTATACAACGTAACTAATATCACCGGTGACTTGGCCTCATAGTATCATATCATTATCAGGAACATTAAAAAATCTCATGGCAAAGTAAATTTCGACCAGAATATTTATTTATTTATTTATTTATTTATTTATTTATTTATTTATTTATTTATTTATTTATTTATTTAATCTGACAGGATTAAGACCATAAAGCCTTCTCTTCCATCATATCAGATAGCACATATAGTCCACACCTGTGGAGTAAGGGCTAGCGCGTCTGTCCGCGAAACCAGGTGGTCTGGGTTCGATTTCCGGTCGGGGCAAGTTACCTGGTTGAGGTTTTTCCCGGGGTTTTTCCTCAACTCAATAGGAGCAAATGCTGAGTAACTTTCGGTGCTGGGCCCCGGACTCATTTCACCGGCATTATCACCTTCATCTCATTCATACGCTAAATAACCTAAGATATTGATAAAGCGTCGTAAAATAACCTACTAAACAAAAGCACATATAAATACAAAAAAAAAAAAAATACAAACACTGATGAAAATAATATCATCGATAATAATATCGATCCTTGTAAAAGATATCAATTATTGTTATAATTATGCTCAAATTTATAATTTACTTTCCTGTAATTTCACAATTAAACATAGATAATAATATAATTTTCATCCATTCTATAATTCACCAAGAGGCACTATGGAGCTAAACAACAAAATATAAAATATGTTATGGAATTGGTTGTTGACACCATGATACAAATAAAATCAAAGTCAAATTAAACATCGGAAATTCCAAAACCTGCTACGGGATATGCAGGAAGAATACCAGATTTTCCATATTATACAGCTGTAAGGTGACTTAATCTTAGAAAAATGCTTCGTCGGTTTTTGGTAAATTAAAATAACTTCTGCTTTTATGAAGGAAAAGGTGCAGTAATTTTCTTTAAGTAGCGGTAATTGTCGCGTATGTTTGAAATATATTGCACTACCCTAAGATTTCAATATGTTAATAAATAATTACTATTATAGGACACAGAAATTCCCAAGTTGGAGGAAAATTGGCTACTAGATTTGACATTCCTTTCCGAAATTTCAGAATACTTCAACAACTTGATAGCTTCAAGGTAATAATAAAAAATATAATTCATATGTACGACAGTATCAATTCTTTCCTTTTACTTACAACAGACTTATGGAATCAAAATTTATTAGAAAAGAAGATATTTAATTTTCCTTGATTACACTCATTTGGCAATACTGTAGGGTAAATGTTGGTAATATTGTTTCACATGTAATATTGTGATGGTTCTTTTTGAGAATTTATTACAATTTTTCTGAGCGAAAGAAGAACCGGTTTTGTGTTGAAACTTATCCACGAACATTCCCTTAATATGTTGACGCAAAAAAACCGATCTTCCTCTAGCTCAGTAAAATTGTAATAAATTCTCAAAAAGAACTATCACAATATTACCAACCTTTACCTTATATGAGATATCAAATTACAGTATTATATTGATCTCTTGAATGAACTACAAATGGATTTTCATAACAAAAGATTCTTTCAATTAAAAAAAAATTGAACCTGAATTACAATAGGAAGTTGTACCTATATCTCTTAAACGACATGTTTTCTTTGAAACACAGTATAAAGATTCCGAAGGTGTTAATATTTTCAAATTACTAAAAAAAAAAAAAAATAAAATAAAATATGCTAATCTGAAGTCTTACACAGCCAAAATCACAGCTATATATGGCTCCACATTGTATTATATGTGAACAATTTTTTTTACAAATATGAACATTGCAACATCAAAAAGAACTCGTATTATAGATGAGCATCTCACTTTACAGTTAAAATTAGCTATATTTAATTTTATTCCTGACTGATCAGTTACTCAAATACCATTTTTCTCTTTAAATTACTGCCCCGATTTTGTTCTGTTATACTTTACCAGTCATTGTTCAACGATATTTGTGAAAAATTACGACGAAAATAAATGAAAACATATCAATAATAATCACGGTGATCAACATTGTACTTCTAAGATTACAATCCGGCATTGTACATTAAATACTGTGGTAATGAGACGCGTACCCATCCCCTTTCACTCCTTCTATTTGAATACTGAGCTAGTTGCGTTCTGCTGATGTATTCGGAAAGTAAGTTTTGCCGATGTATGATATAGAAAGTGCGGACTAAGCTTACATTTCATTTCAAGTCTGTCATTTTCAAAAACATCCACAGAAATAGAAAGAACCGCAGTTGGAGGTGTATAAATATTTGCTTATAAATATAAAGACATAGTGAAGTATGTGAGTAATTATCGGTCTTTGAATACAAACCAATGGAAGCGAAAGATGTTGGAAGACCCAAAAAGCGTTGGCGAGATCAACTGTGAAGTCAGAATAGATAGATGCCTAATCCATGAAGTGAAGAAGAAGAAGAAGAAGAAGAAGAAGAAGAGCCTGTCACATTTAAGCACACTTAAATACCATCGACTTGGCCCGGGATCGAACCTGCAACCTCGGGCATAGAAGGCCAGAGCTATACCAACTGGACCAACCAGGCCGACAGAATCGTCAATATTATCACCCCTCAAACCATGTACCTGAGATGAAGTAAGAATCAGTGTATTGTAGATATTATTTTTCTAACTCTCATATTACAACTCCTATGTTACATAAGTATTTAAAAGTTAACCAATTAAATAAATCTAATCTTCCTTTTTTGATTTGCAGATAATAATATAATAATAATAATAATAATAATAATAATAATAATAATAATAATAATAATAAAATAACTTACACTTTATAGCTATATAACTTCAGAATGAACTAGTAAAATAGGTGATAAGATTGTGGTTATGATTACATAGCCATAACTTCAGAATAAAGAAGCAAATAATATGATAGAGAACGCATAATTCACGTATTCTTGAAAATTGTCGTCTTTTAGGCCCATTTGAGCCCTTAAACTTAATTTATAATAGTAAAAACATGTCTCATTAGTTCTCTTTCAAACAAATTATAGCACTAAAAGAGGTACTTATAAGTTGGTCTTCACGTATCTTGAATCTTGCTATCTTTTGGTTAAGTTACGAAAGAAGTGAAATTTAAATTATGGCTCTGAATTCAAATTCTGCATTGTCTACCTACTGAAGTCGGACGTAAGTGTAAGTGAAGTAGAAGTGGCGTTCCTGAATATGGCCCTTAGTCTCTTCAAACTGCTACTTTAAGCACATGACCGGAACGATGGTTGGCGATCCGATAGCTATCAGAGTGTTCTAGAGAATTGGATGATAGACATTACAGTTTCCCCATTGCATTTCGGATTTGATTATGATGTTGATTATGATTATGATGATGATGTTGATGATGATGATGATGATGATGATGATGATAGGCCTAATGCCAGGAAATGAGCCCGAGGATCAAACGTAGCCAGTATTTACTCCAAGAATTGAAGGGTTCAGAGCCATAGTAGGCTAAGCGCCATTTATTAAAATCGGAGAAAACAAGAGTTAAAATTAAGTGACTACCATAATTTAACGAAACATATAGCAAGTAAGTTAAAGTATGCTCATTAAAATTAAATGATATGTCAATCTTCATTAAATTATGGTGCTTACTTAATTTTAACCCTTGCTTTCTCCGTTTTTAATAAATGGCGCTTTGACAGCTATGGCTCTGAACCCTTCAATTGAGAAAAAATAACGGTAAAATCTTAACCACATAAATTGTCCCGACTGGGATTCGATCCCTGGCCCGCGAGTTAAGCAGTCAGACACGCAAATCACTTCTACAAGCGGTGGATTTGTTTTAACTAAGAGCGAAATTTTTAAATTAATTTATATCTAAAATCGTTGCTCTCAGATTTTTCTCTTTGTCTGTGATTAAAAAAAACTACGATTTACTAAAGAGTCCATTAGAACTACTTTTGTATGTGTACCGATGGAGACTAACGAAGTGAAACTTAAACTTAGAACTTCTGCCAATATTTAATAGTAAAACTTATTTCCTTCTTTCATTTTAATGACATCAGTTGGATTTGATTCCTTCCCACAATTTTTCTTCAATACAGAAATATTTCGCTGGAACTGATTGAAAAGTTTTTCAGGAAACATTAAAAACCTTCCATATTTTTTGCAATGTAAACCAACATCCACTTTCAAGACTTGGGTCTTGAAGCCAAGTTTATTATGTGGTCTCCATAGGAAAAGTTCATCTTAGCGACACTTTTAATAAGAAACTCTGTTTCATACATTGGGGCTTTCTCGTCATACCGTATTGTACAGAGAATTAGAGTGAGCTACAGTATGTCTAGCCAATTTGGCAACCAATCCCTTGTACATTTTAGAACGAAATTTAACTTGAACTGCGTATTACACTATCGGTGTTGCGTCGAGATACATCAATATGCCACATGGAGCCCCAATATGGTCCAATTTGTCTCTCACATTTTCTCCATAACTGGTCAAATTCAGACATAGTTATAACGGGATACAACGAGGTAATGTTACCCGAACAATATTTTACTGACGGATTATACATTCTTGATAATATGAAAGAGGCCTATCTCGATATTTAAAGTATTTAAAAGTTACAATTTCCAAGGATATTTAATAGTAAGACTTAATTTACCAATCACAAAGTTGACATAACGAAATAATTACCCAAGTGCTTCCAACAAATTACATTAAAGCACGCCACATAAAATGTTTTCAAATAAAATAAGAAACATCTAACATTAATATATGTTAATTAGATTTAATCTGTCACTTTTAAATGTTGAAAGTGACGTAATAATAATAATAATAATAATAATAATAATAATAATAATAATAATAATAATAAAAATGCTAATAATACTGTAATATAGTTATATATATGAAAATAGGAAATATTGGAGAATGCTGGGTTTACAGTGAAAGACCTGCCCTCATGCAGAAACTATTAATGAATTAAGTTACATATGTGTATGAAATAATAACGAATTATCAAAATGTAAATATATAATGTATTCCATTCTCAAGAAAGTAGAATCTAATACCTTATTATTAACAAACGAGCAGGAAATCATATCAGACACTGAAGACAATTTACTGAAAACCACATTTAGATTAAACAATCTGATAATAGATTATGGGCTAAAAACTCTCTATAAATAAATCGAAAATAATGACATTTAAATTAAATTAAGCAAGGAGATGCACTATCACCTCTACTTTCAACTTCCTCTAGAATATGCCATCAGGAAAGTCCAAGATAACAGAGAGGGTTTGGAATTGAACGGATTACATCAGTTTCTTGTGATGTGAATATGTGTATGGTAGAGGGGCAGAGAAGGCCTGACGGCCCTATCTCTACCAGGTTAAATAAATAAATAAATACTAAAATAATAAAATAAATAGGAGAAAATCCACAAA
The DNA here is from genome assembly GCF_040183065.1 of Periplaneta americana. Classification (NCBI taxonomy): domain Eukaryota; kingdom Metazoa; phylum Arthropoda; class Insecta; order Blattodea; family Blattidae; genus Periplaneta; species Periplaneta americana. The sequence goes on along the minus strand of NC_091121.1, from coordinate 104,564,904 downwards.
TGATTAGGGGAAACACGGAAATTTTACTTGAAGCAAGTAAAGCGGTAGGTTTGGAAGTAAATCCCGAATAGACAAAGTATATGATTATGTTTCGTGACCAGAATATTATACGAAATGGAAATATAAAAATTGGTAATTTATCCTTCGAAGAGGTGGAAAAATTCAAAATCTTGGAGCAATAGTAACAATATAAATGACACTCGGGAGAAAATTAAACGCAGAATAAATGTGGGAAATGCCTGTTATTATTCCGTTGAGAAGCTTTTGCCATCTAGTCTGCTGTAAAAAAACTGAAAGTTACAATTTATGAAACAGTTATATTGGCGGTTGTTTTGTATGGTTATGAAACTTGGACTCTCACTCTGAGAGAAGAACAGAGATTAAGGGTGTTTGAGAATAAGGTGCTTAGGAAAATATTTGGGGCTAAGAGGGATGAAGTTACAAGAGAATGGAGAAAGTTACACAACACAGAACTGCACGCATTGTATTCTTCACCTGACATAATTAGGAACATTAAATCCAGGCGTTTGAGATGGGAAGGGCATGTAGCACGTATTGGCGAATCCAAAAATGCATGTATAGTGTTGCGATGCCGGAGGGAAAAAGACCTTTGGGGATGCGGAGACGTAGATGGGAGGATGGTATAAAATGGATTTCAGGGAGATTGGATATGATGATAGAGACTGGATTAATCTTGCACATGATGGAGACCACTGGTGGGTTTATGTGGGGGCGGCAATGAACCTCCGGGTCTCTTAAAAGTAATTTGTAAGTAAATAATAATAGTTTATTCAGGCAACTTCGTAATTACAGTGAGACCAGCAACCGTCACGCATACAGAAGTGAGCAAGATACCAAACAGGAAACAAAATGTTTCAATTATCAAAAATCAGAAGCCATGATGATATTGAGAAGGCATGAAGAAGGGATAGTAATTGACATACATCTCTTCCACATCTTTCTTGAGCAAGTAAAGAAGGTAACGTATAGACTTACTCAAAATTCACGAAAGAATTGAAACCCCCCTTTGTTAAGAATGGTAAATGAAACAAGTACACAGTAACTGAAGTTATTCTTAATTAAGTTAATGTTTTTCCTTCCTTCTTCTTTTCCAAAAGATTCAGAACTCTGAAAGGAATTAGGTATGGACTCTCAATTTTTCGTAACTGTGAAAGTTTCGTTAAGTATCAAGTAGGCCATGAGCGTTGTTTAGGAGTGAACTGAAATTGTTTGGATGATGATTGAAACTGTTTATTGGAATCCGAAAGATTACAAAATGAAGGGAGATGTGCAAAAAGAAGAAGCATAAAACGAAATTATTATCCCTATTAAGGTTGAGAGAAACGTAGATTATGCAAATACAGTGAATGTAAACATCTGAATATTGTCCTGGTTTGGTTTGATACTGTTATTGTAGTTGGAGTTTGAAGGCTTTTGGAATTAAGAGTCCGGTAAAGCAAAATAATACGGTAAAGTTATACCTTTCAGACTGATATGATCAACGTAAAGTAGTCAAATTCGTCATAGTATGAAACACAAAAATTGAAGACGCTGATTGCATAGTAGTTAAAAACGTTATGGTGGACTAATAGACTAACGTCCGTAGAAAACGATGTGAATGATGGAAAAGTTTTACAAGTTAGGAAATTAGACAAAATTTAGAATATGGACCATGTAGGCTAGTTTGAATAAAGTTGCGAAGGGACAGCGGACGTACTACTCAACAGCGTGGTATTTTTTTTTCTGAAATTGGTTTATACCCTGAATTAACTGCGCTCTTTTAAGAACAATAATATATTATGCAAATCTGGCTTTCAGGTAGTTGCTCCCTGTAAAGCAGGTTTGAATACTTACAAGGAAAAATTGTTCCGGGGCCGGTTCTGGCGTCTTATCAGCCCATTTGAGTTGTGTGGATATAAAGGGAAAATTGTGACGGTGTCGTGTATAGTTCCTAGGGTAGCTCAGTAGGTAGAGCATTCGTGTGCTAAGCGAAGGACCCCGGGATCGATACCGGGCCCAGGAATAATTTTTCTTTGTAATTATTCAAATAATATATTATTTTTCTATGCACTTCTTAACAAAGAGTATTCACAAAAATTCTGTAACTTTTGAGTAACCCCATACGTAGGCATTAATCATTAACAGTAAATTCAATGATCATATAAATTAGATAACTAAATGATATCCCTAACTAATAAATATTTTAAAAGTCGGCCAGAATCAAATGAAGACTGAAACACGAAGCACTAAAAGCAATACACAAAGGTGCAATGCCACTACTGTTCGCAACAGCAGTTTGGATAGAATCCCTGAAATAGGAACGTAACAAAGCCTGATACCTAAGCGTACAAAGACTCATCAGCATTATATTCGCGAAAGCATATCGCACAATTCACACAAAGCACTCTGCATCCTGACGGGTCTAACTCCCATAAACATCAAAGCCGAGGAGATCGCCACACTGTACAACGTAACAACAACAGACAACAGTAATCATGAACACCTGATAGACTACGTAAAGGAACCGAGAAACAGGCACCTCCCTGCGGACATATCGCCAACGACTTAAAAGACGAGAATTTGTTCCAAATATTTGCAAATGGAAGCAAGAGTTAGCAAAGAGCAGGACCAGGAATCGCCATATTTACAGGAAAGGTCTTTAGAGGACAACTGCATTCAAACTCGACAACATATTAGGCCCTAATTAATCTGAGCATAGTTATAATAAAAGCCTACAGACATTAGACATGCTACAAGCCAACAATAACGAACCTAGAACAGTAATTTACACAGATGGCATGAGAACATGTGCCTACGTTTCATTCTTTCAGTCGATAATCCGATATGCCTTAATTTTCTAGATAAATGGTACCAAAATTGTGAGTGTCTTGATTTTGCAAAAGAAAGCCATTAGAATTCTCTATCAATCAAACTATCTTGAACATTGTCGAACACTTTTCATACAATCACATATATTTAACAGTCATATATACATATACCTTTACACTCGACATAACATGTACAATTACTCATTAGTAGCCAATATAAATGATCATGAAATTAGAAATGGTGAACAAATAACATTCCATACGTAGCTTACATAAAACTAGTACAAATTTTTCTATCATGGGGATGAAATTATATAATAAGCTTTCCTGTCAATATTATGATTTACCAGCCAATAGTTTCAAAACTAGATTTTATAATTGGCTTTTAATTAATCCTTTCTACTCAGTAGATTAGTTTTTTAGACATGAATTCATATGAAATTATTTTTAATACATGAAGTTATTTACGTTTTAGTTACTAATAATATATTAAAAGTGTAAGTGTTATCATTAATTTGTATAGTTTCAAAATATTTTGTATTTTAATTGTTCTAATTAAACTTTACTGTTTTCATGTTATATATGCATTTTCAGATATATGTTTTTCCCCCTTCTCTTTATGACGAAGCCTATCACTAATGGCTTAATAAATTGAAGTGAATTGAGGAATAACAAAAATCAGAACTATCTCAGAGAATAAATTATAAAGAGAGGCGCAACTCTCTCTCTCTCTTTATAGCCTGAAACTATTACAATCCACTGAATTAAGATAAACTTTCTTTTTGCACATACACAAGAAAGTAATATTTTTATAACAATTGAAGAACTTACAGTACGATGTCTGACTTAATTTAACTCCACGGTTTAAGTAATGTATGCAATTAATTTTGCTCAACACACATTAAATAAATATATCCATATATTTAAGTCGATTATAGTTTTATTATAATTGTTTCACTAGTTTCGGAACTATGTTTTCAAAACTAATAGAAATTGAAAATGGTGTTATTATTTCATAACGATTTTCTGTATTAGCTACGTGCCAAACTACCAGCGAAAGCCATTTCCTACTTTTGTATTTGGTCACCACCGCCACCACCACCACCACCACCACCACCACCACCACCACCACCACCACCACCACCACCACCACCACCAATTTTCTCATGGTCTGATCATTCATTCTTAGTACATGATCATACATACCCGTTCTATCATTTTATCCTGCAAGCAATCTACTTATAAAAGACCTAATCAGGCCTATAAAGACATAGTTGTCATGAACGGTGAGTATGATTATGACAATAATGACACTTAATTGAAATTAGTCGAGATTATAAATGTGATGAAACGCTTATGTATAATTTAGTAATCATAACTAGCTACAACTTCCTGCTGAAAATTTCAGGAAATTAACTAACGTTCACGTAACTGCATAATAAACGGACTTGATAAGTGTGTAAAGCACCGTGCGCAAGTCATGACCTAGATCACTACTTTTCCTACAAGTTTCAGAGTTACAAAAGTTGGGAAAGCTAACGCACGGGTAGACGATAGCAATCATGTAAATGTCTGCCTCTAAACTTTAATGGTAACGTTTCCAGTCCTGCAGGTCTGAGCAGTCATTAGTAATATTGTGATGGTATTTGAAATTAGATAAATACTCCCTTGTACAATAATGGGTCGTCTCATAAGTGATTTCGGTTTTTTAATCCTTAAATTGGCAATGTATCGTTTAGGATACAACAGGCTAATAGGCTATATGCTATACTAATTTTAATAGAAAAATAATACAAAAAATTGGTAGAAAAATTAAAATTTCTCAATACTATAATATTGCACGACATATAAAATATGGACATTGCGATAGTTGTTTAATAATAATATGAAAGACTCTTTCAGCTTTCCCAATAACGGGACTGCCTCATTGGATAAAGCATAACTAACACACAGAGTGAAAACAAAACAGATCACAAAAGAGAAATGTAGGGAACGAACAAAAAAAGAAAAATTAAGGACAGGAAAAATAATAGCATACATACTCGTATATTAGGCCTAAATATAGTAAACAAACAGATTAGACGTTCAAACAAAAGTTCTTCTTTTTAGGAAACAAAGTACAGGTGGTATTTTAAAATGGCAAGTGACCTCTGACAGCAGTAAGAGAAACATCACGAATGAAATCGTTGTTCAGCTGGAACGTCTTGCAGAAACTGACAAAGAGGCGAGGTATTGTGTCCCTAGCGCCAACCATTAGCCCAACTACTTCAATGGAGGTGAGGTGATATTTCTCCAAATAGAATGGAATTGTGGGTTCATAAATTCTGCATTTTTCTGCGTGAACTTCAGCAGGCTGTTGTTCCTGTACCTCGAACCTGACTGTCGGGTCGATATTGTAGGCAGATGTAGAGCCTGGTGGAATGGCAAGCATGTCAATTCGCCGGCAGGATCCCTCATGAGAGAAGCCATGGACATCTTTATGTACGTACAGTGAGACCTTTCTTCCTCAAGTTTTCGGTAATCATGGACCTGATTCTGTGATTTCTAGAGTTCCGCAGCGTCTCGTTGAAAGAACAGGCACCCAAAACGTGGCCAAGAGTTTCAATCTCACTGACGCAACGACGACAGTGGTTTCCATCTCGGGACCTTCCTGGTATAGCACGTAGCGGACAAACATTAGCTGTCATTTTAATAGCTGGTCTAAATTCACTGCTGGTGAGGCGATCAGGTTGTGGGATCCAATTACAGTTCGACACGGTTTAATAAACTAGTGTGAGAAATGAAGTTTTGCCAGTTTAAGGGTTAAGTTTGTTGTTTTGTAAGATTTTAATGATTTTCTTTAGTTGAGCAATTTAATTTACAAGACGTTATGATTATTTATTATTTTGTGTTGTGAGCAAGTGGCCGTCGTCAATAATATTTTATTGTGAAACTAAATATTCTGAGGTTGCTGGTAAAATTCCAAACTTTTCTTATGTTCTGTGAAGTATTTAAATTCATGTAATTCTTCACGAAGTATCGGTAAATAATATCTATTTCATTTTACATTCAACATTTTCTTCCTAACTTTCTAGGACTTCTAATAGTTTTAATTCGGTGATTCTGTTCCCCAGGATATCATTAATAGTGACCGTATTCTGTCTCAGGAAGTACGGAGATAAGGTTACCTGTTCATAGACTATATTGGCGTCATTTTTGGCGCGTGGCATAGATCCTATAAGGGAACACTTGCATCATCTTTGTGATGCATTCATTCAAAACTAGACCTCAGAGACTGTTGAAAATACATTCAAATGATAAAGATTTTAAATTATTTATTTATTTATTTATTTATTTATTTATTTATTTATTTATTTATTTATTTATTTATTTATTTATTTATTTATTTATTTATTTATTTATTTATTTATTTATTTATCTATTTATTTATTTGATTTATTTTTGCTGGTGCTGGCATTCTACAGCTGCGGTAGACATAATCGCAGTGGTTGTAACATCATCAGGACACCACGGCCTATTAGCCCGGATAATTGAATTATTTACAATTTTTTTAGGTATTAAGATTTATTTATTTTTATTGTTGGTTTAAGTGTATTAATTTAAGTAAAGTTAATAGAAGATTTTAACTTCTTTCTTATGCTTTCAAAACATATGCTTTTCTTTAAAGCTTTTTAACTTTAATTATTTACTCTCATATCAATAACAATAACAAGAATAGTAGTAGTAGTAGCAGTAGCAGCAGCAGCAGCAGCAGCAGCAGCAGCAGCAGCAGGGGAAAAATAGTCCTGTAGATGTGTTTAGTTACATGTAATTCTAATAATTGAACTATTACAATTTAGTGTTAAATAAAAATTTTAAATTATGGTTTATTTAACGACGCTCGCAACTGCAGAGGTTATATCAATGTCACCGGTGTCCCTGAATTTTGTCCCACAGGAGTTCTTTCACATGCCAGTAAATCTACTACATGAGCCTGTCGCATTTAAACACACTTAAATGCCACCGACTTGGGCCGGGATCGAACCCAAAGAAATTAAGCTTAAATAAGGAAGGAATAATTAACACAATGAAGGAAAGTTCAAGTTGAGTCACATTACGCAAAAAAGCGTTTTCATGTTGTAATTTATATCATTTTGTAATTTACGAAATTACAGATGTAGCGGATAGTGCTTATGTGGTATTTTTAATTGGTGGAATGACACTAGATGAGGAGACGTGTCTTTTAAATATATACAAATTCTTGTCAAAATTAATAATTTCAAAGTTATTAAGTTTTTGAATAACTAGTTATCTTTGTTGTGGCGAGATTGGTTACAGTACGGTAATGTGCCTTTATTATTATAGTAGGCAGTTTCTAGATTTGGAACCGACTTAACAGAAAGTATTTTTATTTCCAAGAGCAAAATGCGAGCTAGAATGATATCAAATAAAAACACATTTATTATGCAAAATGTCAAGTAGCTATAAACTGGGAACATATCCTTAGAAACAGTGTATCAAAATACAGGACGAACCGTAATAATATCATTAATTTCAGGAGATTAATCTGCGAGATATTTCAAACAAAGACGTTCATTATAATTTTGTTTTTGTTGTCTTTTCGAGATAAAAATGATTTTTTATGAAATATTACATAGCGTGTTTTGGGAAAGCCATTGACTTAATTCCCAATATGCTCAGTCAATTGAAGAGAGCAGTGCATTATGATGATAGATAATTGAAAGAATTTTAATTTTGTCGTTTAAATGTGCAGAAATGTTATCCGAACAAATGTAATATTTTGAAATTCCTTTGCAGAACGAAAAGTTACACTTGCTCGGATAAAATTTGTGCACATTTAAAGGACAAAACTAAATTTCTTTCAATCATTTATCATCATAACACACTGCTCTCTTAAATTAGCTGAGCTTATTAGAATTTAAATCAATGACTTTCCCAAAACAATTTTTATTTCGAAAAGGAAACTAAGAAGAGAAAAATTGAATTAAACGTTTTGTTTAAAATATCTCAAGAATGACCCCTTCAATTAATGACATTACATACAGGTCACGCTGTGTATCGTACCGCATCATGTGAGGTGAATGTTACTTTGAGGACTAGCAATCAATGTTGTCGTGTTGTTACTGCTGACGACCTTAAGACGCTGAATAAACTTCGAAACTTGAGCCACTTAGTGGCAACAGAGTCTCGACTGCTGTAGGTGGCATCACGTTGCTTCCGGTTTTGTCCCTTCAAAGACTGAAAACAACGATGCTCCTTATGCAGCAAAATAGGCAAATGCATTGAAGCATTCCAAATTAATTGAATTGTCTTCGCTTGTGCAAAGGTTGCATCATGTAGTTAAATGTATAATAGAACAGTATGAGGACGTGGATGCTTTTGACTTCAATATAAAAAGTGTACGGACTCACTCAACGTTAAACATTTCATGAATTGGTTCAAACATTGCATTTACTGCTTCAGCCAATTTTGACTTCGTGAGATTCGTAGTTGAAGGCCGCATCATACTACACGAGAAGATATTTGAATGAAATAAGAGCAATGTTGAATTCGTTCAATGCTGAAGATGCTATAGCCGAGGAGTATTTTTCCGAAAAAAGCAACAAGAAAATGAGTATAACAACAATAGATTCTCAGAAATCAATCCTCCAGAACTTTAGTAGATAACATTTCATTAGAAATGCTATCAGAAAGTTATAAAAATCCGTGATGCTACAGGCCTGTAAGGATCCAAACCGGCTAGCGGACTCCTGACCTCAAGACCACATGCCGAAGCAGAAGTGAACTATCATCTAACCAGAATAAAGTTGTCATATGCTTAGCACGATGTCCCCCCCCCCAGCTGTTATAGCTGGCTTTCGCAACGGATTACGTTAACTATCGTAGCTGCCCAAGTGCATAACGATGCTGGGTGGCTGAAATTTCGTGAGAAAATTTCTTCCTTCCATAAAGACTCTAACCTGCACGTGTCCCCTAACGCGAGTCCTAGGTAGGATGCCTTAGACCACGGCGCCACGACGCTGCACTGAGAAACGCATTGTGTTACTAAAATTACTGTACACGAGATGAAGTTAGTAAGGCAATGGATAAGAACCTTGCTCATCAAAACAATTTGTAAAATTGAAAGACTTGACGAAATAATTGTGTTTTTTTTTTTTTGCACCAACGGCGTTATAAGACTTTGAAAGTATCGATGCACCATATTAGGACGTTGCAAGTGAAGTGTATAATGTTTCAAAGATCGGCGCATTGCTTCTGAACTGGATAAGTAAGTTTCTGGAAGGTTTTTCGAGGCTATGGCTAATTTTTTTATACAATTGAAGAATCCTACAACATGCCATCCAGTAAGAATAAAGTCATTAGGCCTATATTTTCCTTAACATTTCATGTAGAATTGGGACTGCTGAAGTAAATGAATCCAAGCTGTGTTTTAAAATGTTTCTTTAACCAAGATACATCATTTTATTTTGCAATTTATTAATGAAACTACTGGCTTGTGATATTCCAATGTTACTTTCTTTAAAAATTAAATCGACATATAGAGTATGAACTACTGATAGGCTAGATGTTCAATTTCTGAGTTTCTAGTGATATGGTATGCTTTTAGATAATATAAAAGACACAATTAACTAATTTTGTAGGTTTTATACATTTGTATGAATCAATTTTGTTTTTGTTTTTCAGCATTGCGGAGTTACTTTGACATGTTATTCTTAATATAATTAATTTTAACTTAAATATATTGAATTGCAATAATCACGTGTATGACTGAGATACCCATAGAGCAATATTCATTGGAATGTTTGTAGAAGTTCCTGATCCAAGGGTTTCGCAAGGTTCATCCAGCCTGGTTGAAATGATGCGTCTTCTACGATGTGTTGTAAAGCGAGTTATCTACAAATATGAAGTCAGTAGTTGATGCGATGAATAATAAAATGAAAAAAAGCATCACTTATTTCACGTGGTGGCGTTTTTACTATTTATGATTCAGAGTTAGCATATTCCTGTATTAAGTTTGAGAATGTCGACAATTTCCGATACCAGTTCTGCATAAGATGACATCTACTCGTATAACATTGTATTATGCATGGAGGGAATTGGTATCTCGCTGTCATATATCGACATAGAAGACTGTTAGGTGCAATCACAAGAAACGATCGCATGATTTCTTTATTTCTCTCTAAATTTGAATGAATAATGTGAATACAACAGGCATGTAGTTGCTCATTGTAACTTGTAAGTAAGTACTTGAATAGTACAAAGTTAAGTCAAACACTTGAGGGAGTACGAAAATGTCCCATTCCCAAAACGTGACTTCGCATTGCACAATAGATTCAAATTATTATACATGTAAAAGAACTAAAGGTTGTGTTGAGTTATGAAAATAAAATTGTTCATTTTTTTATAATTTCATTTATTGTATTTCAAAGATCTTACATTAGCAATGAAGCTTTAAAATGTGGAACAAGTCAAAAATTTACAAGATTGCAATTACAACTGTTACAATGTTTTTACAATTTCAATTTCAATTTTTACCATTTTTTTGGCGAGCTGTAGTGAGATGAGGTGAGGCCTAGGATTCGCCAACAGATTACCTGGCATTTGCCTTATGGTTGGGGAAAACCTCGGAAAATACCCAACCAGGTAATCAGACCAAACGGGGGTGAAGTGAAGTAAGGCCGAGGACTCGCCATAGACCACCCGGCATTAGTCCCACGGCTGGGGAAAACCTCGGAAGAAACCAATAAATCAGATCAAACGGGAATCCAACCCAAGCCCGATCGCAACTCCGGATCAGCAGTCTAGCGAGTCTGCCAACTGAGTTACCTTGATGGTTCTACTAAAATATACAGTACATAGCCAATCTGATTATTAAATTTACAAATCCAAACGATTATTCATCAGTTGAGCTATAAAATATAATACATAGCAAGTAAGTTAATTCAATTTAAAGTTCAATCAGTTGAGATATACGGAAATTGATAATGTATGTCATGTACATTACTTCAAATTACAAGCATAAACAATTAACCAGTAGAGCTATACAGATTACTACTCAATTTAAAGAGAGGATTGCGTTCGGTCCATTAACTAATTTTATTAAGCGATGGTTTAATCTCGACATTTAGGAACGTTAGGTAGATGTTTAAGACGAAGTCCATAAAAGAATGCCATATTAATTTCGTGCATTTATGTAATAAATTACCACTAGTTACGTCTTGTTTTGTCGCCTGAACGCTTGCGGGCATCAAACTGTGTCGCAAACGCAAGACCTTAAAGCCTTGGTTTCTCTGAACCGACGCATGCGACGTGCGAGGTGCGAGGCCCGCCTCGCACAAATCCGGACATCACGAGAGATAGTGAGTGGTTTCTATAACTGCGAGATGCAAGATCTGCGCAAGGTTCAGTTTCTTCATAATAATTGTATGAGCAGTATTTGTTACATTAGTCTACTGCTGAGAAATCTGCATCTTTTTTAAATGCTACGCTGGTCCTACCTGTGTTATCTATTTAAAAGAAACGATTTCAAAATTAAGCGATTTACGAAACAGATATCACATTAAAACAACCATCGCCGTTCTTCAGAACGGATTTCAATTGAAATTAACCGCAATAAAACCTACGACATTTTATTTGTTGCATAACACCTAATTTCATTAACCTAGAGTAGTATTTAAGCGGCTGTGATTTCAGTATAACGTTTGTAAAGAAGTCACGTGATACCTATGTATGCATTCAAGTAGCCCTTCGATTTAGATAGTTTGCATTCTGCTTTCAATGGGCTGTCCATCACTGTCAGGCACACACTGCACCCCGTCACGACTAGAGCAACCCACACCTATGCTGGTTTGTTATGTGCCTCACTAGATACACAGTCACTTACGTTGGGAAGATTACGGTATTTAGAAATTGGCCGGAAGATTGTATAAGGTTGGAAAAGCACTGAAGGGAAATTGACAGATTTGTAAAGCTATTGGGGAACACGAGAATTTATCGCTATTGTAGATCTTTAGAAAGCTTTTGACATAGTGAATAGATCTCAATTACTACATATTTTAGTTTACAATTCATGTTGGAAAATGTTCAGCTAAGCCTCGTGTTAATAACAAATATCAAAATCTGATTAATTATTATTCAGTCAATATGGCTTAAGCATTGCATTGCATATGAAAGAAAAACATATGAGAAAGAATATTGATGTGTTACATCCTATGTAATCTTGATACAAACGTTTTCGCCTCTAATGGGACATCTTCAGGTACAAATATAAGTATCATCTAAAATCAATTACAGTATAAGCTTACATTAAAACTGCCTTGACTAGAATAATGTATGACATAGTAACTAAATTATCTATATCAACATTAATTGTCCTGTCAAAATTATAAACGAATTCATTTTAAAACAATGTGAATGTGCTTAGCCATGCTAAGTAGATCTCTTGTATGGTATCTCAGATGTATTGTGTTGTCGATAAAATCTTTAAAATACTAAAACTACACAAATTAAAATCTAATATTATCAAATGTGGAGTCATAAAGCATGTATAGCTAATTTCGTGGAGCAGTTGGAATTCTCGTAAAATGTTCAATGCCCTCGTATAACATCATGCGAGTCTAATCATCAAACACGAGTTGTTGAACAGAAAGGATGTGTTTTTGCTCGTAATCGGTCTAATGGAATAAGCTACAATCCGATGACAAGTTGTTTGTATTCATATTAATGTGCAGAGCAATAGAACCGTGTGTAGCTATGGCTTGGATGAGTTGTAAGAAAACACCAATTGCTTATACTACGAGACAGGGAGGTCGCTCACCTCTTCTATACTACCGTACATCGGCAACCTTAGTGCATGCTGCGTGTGGCAATTCAACGAAGTCTACTAATCATATATATATATATACATATACATACATACATATGTCTGATTTTGAATAGTTTTCTATAAAATCACAGTTCTTTCTTCCGTAACACATATTCTTGTGAACTTTTCTCTTTCTGGACGTCTCTGGAGCTATATAAAATTTATTTGGAGAACGAAAAGTTACATGTCTTCTCATAAAATATCTGCACATTTAAAGAACAAACCTAATTTTTTAATCAGTTATCATAATACAGGGTGGCTCACCTAACTCTTTCACCTCCGATAGCATATGAAATATATCAGATATACACAAACCGACAATTACAAGCCAAATATACACGTAATATATTTTTTGTACATTAAATAATTTTTAAGATATTAGAGTCAACTTTCTGTTTTTAAATGGGAACTAACTATGTTTTGTATTGCAAATGTTGCGTTAGCTCTGTCTAATACAATTGACTACTTTACTTATTGTTTGAATGTGATCGGTAAGAATAAACATAAGCAATGTCTGTCCAAGGATCGAACACAGGGAGGACAATTCTGTTTACAGTTGTGCGTCAATTAAATCACAATCACAATCACAATGTACTGAACATTTTAGTACTATGGAAATGTTGCACATGTTGAAGTGAGACATAAAAGAAGTGTAAAATAAAAAATAAGTTTACAATTGCTGTTCGAAGAGATGGCCATTTGCATTGCAACACCTCTGTGCATGCCGATGTCTTATCGTTCAAGTGTCCAGTTCAGAACTGAAGAAATAAGGGTTGTAATGGATAGCGTATAAGTATTACTATGGGTGTGCTAGAGATGAATAAAATAAACTGCCGCTCTCGCTTGCTGTGTTCGTTACATTTGTCTTTAGAGTCTCGTCTCGTCTCGTCATTCTCGTGCGCTTCGAGTCTCGCTTATCATTCTCGAAATAGCATTTTGTCGGCGTAAAAAGATTTCGTAACTTTGAATAACATACATAATTGAAATAAATAACATAAATGTTCAAATGAGACAAAAAGACAAAATAGTACAGTATCTTAGTTATCAAAATGTTTTGATTCTATTATATAGGCCTATTACCTATGTTTATTTAAGTAGAAAAAAATTCTCAAATAAGTTTTCAATTCCTAAGAAACATAAAACATAACGTTAATATATTTTTACTTGAGATTGCACACTTGATCTCAAACACTGGTTTATGAATACGAAAAACGATAGTTCGCTGATCATCCACCGGAAGCCCGCGCTAAGAATGTCTATGAATACGGCCCGAGTTTTCGTTCTAAGAACGTCAGATGAACTTTGTGTGAAACGGTTGTAATGGCGCAATTTGGACTAAATTTCTTCATTGTAGGTGGCGTCCCTTAATTACAATCCACTTTCAATGTAAACATTCTCTAATTACATTTTAATCAGCAGTAAGAACGTCCATTAAGATCTCGTTGGGAATCTGCATCAATTACACTCGTTGGTTGTGCATGCAACCGCAGTGAATAGTTTTCTCAGTGGTACCCATTATGCGGTTTCATCCCGATTACAGTAACTGTAGAGGTTTTAATGAGAATTCCTGTATTGTCCTGCTCATACTGCTGTAAAACTGAGTTTCTCTACATTGAAATTTCTAGCTGTTTTTAATCGAAAATTCATCGAACTGTGGCTGTTCCAATTAACAGCTTTCTATATGTTTCGATCTGCTGGCGACTGAAGGACTTATTTTTGCTTTGCCCGCACGAATTTCGAAGATGTGGAAAATTATTTTGCAATAGTAAAGAACTCAAAATTTAAATGGAAATTAAGGTGCATAAAGACGAAAATGTGGAAGTTTGTTTCGCGAAATTAATTTCTACTCCATTATAACTGCACTAACTTTTCGCAATTTAGAAGTAACCTCTCTACAGATGAAACAATCAATGGGAAACTATTATTGCATCTTGCATTTTTTTTTCTCGTTGCTCACGCTATGAATTTCATTGACGAACTTCTACAGAGTAAGTAGAGTGCGTTCAGAGACTGTTATCACAGTATAGTATATAGAGTCACGAAGCTTCAGTTTATGAGGGCACTGGGAACAATAGACTGTGCAGGTACTATTTCGCTTTGTCTGTGATGAGGTGATAGTAGCGATGCTAGTGGTTAGCAACTATCTATGAATGCATATTTACTACGTATTGAGCTGCGTGACTGTATATACTAGGCTGTGCTGTTATTGTGTAAGAAAAGACAGTTGGAACGACAGAGATGGAAGATGGTGCGCGTGCTTTTAACATGTCTGCTTCCGCTGGAACGCATTTCCAAAAAAACATAGGCTAGTTGTCTTGGTGCAAAAATAGAAATCCGAGCTTGCGCTTTAGATGTTATATTTTGCTTCCGTTAGTAAAATATATATATATATATATATAGAGTGTTTCAAAAATACGGGGCATAATTTCAGGTATGTATTTCCCACATGTAGACAATCAAAATAGTTCATTACAACATGTGTCCGGAAATGCTTCATTTCCGAGTTATGGCCTTCACAACATTGAAATTCACCGGAACGTTTTTCTTTCCGCACGTCGTTGTCATTACAGAAGATGTTCAAAATGTCCACCTCCTGCTTGAATACAGACCTCACATCGATGTCTCATTGACCTGCGAACACGATCCCAAACTCCAGGAGTATTGCGGATGTCCTCAGAACATGCCACAATTCGATTCCGAAGGGATTCCAAATCAGGCATCGGAGACGAATAAACCAACGATTTTAAATGCCCCACAAGTAGAAATCGAGAGGGTTCAGATCAGGTGAGCGTGGAGGCCAAGCAATTGGGCCACCTCTACCTATCCATCGATCAGGAAACCTTCGATCCAAGTACCGGCGAGCCGAACGACTGAAGTGTGCAGGAGCGCCATCATGCAAGAAGTGAATGTGTTGACGATTGATCAGTGGAGTATCTTCTAAAACATGAGGTATGGTGTTTTCCAGGAAGTTTGTGTACGCCTGCCCCCTAAGTCTGTTTACAAGTACATGGGGTCCAACTAATCGATCACCAATGATACCGGCCCACATGTTGAGGGAGAACCGCACCTGGTGATGAGATGGAATAGCTGCACGTGGGTTTTCATACGCCCATACATGCTGATTGTGGAAATTTGTTATGCCATCACGTGTGACCTGTGCTTCATCTGTAAATAATACTGTACTAAGGCAGGAAAGTTCGGATTTACACCACACTGCTGCAAGAACCACTGACAGAACCTAACTCGTTCGTGCAGGGTAATCTGCTGGTGACAGGGCCTGTACACGTTGCAAATGATAAGGATACAATTGATACTCTTTCAACAGTCTCCAGACAGTCGTATGAGGAACATTGACTTGCAACGCTACCCTTCGTGTGCTGATAGAAGGAGTTATGTTCACAGCCTCCAGAATCTCCTCCTGTACTTCTGGAGTTGTAGATCGTGGTCGTCCCCTTCCCAAACCAGGAGAGTTAAATTTTCCATACTCGCACAGACGATAATGGAGACGTACAAATGTCTTCCGATCTGGACATTGTCGCTGTGGGTACGTCTCCTGGTACAAACGACGAGCCAGCGCAGCATTGCCGTCCGCCTTACCGTACATGCAGTGTATGTCTGCCAGCTCTTGATTTGAATACATGTCGCACAGTCTAACGCCTACACAACACTGAATGTAACCTTCGCCTCGGAATTGAAGCAGTAATTAGGAGAGGGAGAGACCGATTTATTAGCGAAGTGATATCTCCATATTTCTATTACATGTATTCGCGGGGATGTTCTGGCGACTTCGTTAGAATTAGCTTCCCCACACAGGTGTTTCGACACTTGTCAGCATCGGACAGATTTAGGGCCACCTTGAGCGGGGTTTCGTATAGACTCGATGAAGCATAAAAGCCAAAGTCGGACTAGACCCGTGGGAAAGATACTGCCAAGCTTGGGTTTTCCAAAGAACGGGTATTCTTGTGAGATATACAAACTAATTAGATGTTATGGGAAATCCAAAGTTTAAATTTAGAGATGACATATTTCGCGCCCAATAAGAAGAGATCTTGGTCCAGCTTATGAGGTCACTTTGGACCAATAGGGAATAGATTTTAGGCCGGTTAAGTGACGTAGTTTTTAACCAATAGAATAGTTAGTTTTAGCGTAGGATATGTTTTTATAAATAAGGGTGACGGGGAGCGGAGATAACGACTACTATTCCGCTTCGGAGCGGAGATCATCATAAAAACAACTTCACATCGTGTCGGCGGCCCTACATACAGGGCACAATAACTACTTCGTTTGGTGTCGACAGGACTACTATTTCGCTTCGTGTCGACACAATCACAACATCTCATCGGGTCGGCGGCCCAACTTAATAGTCTTTCTTCAGGCGAAGACTCGATAGATTGAACTTTGTCATCGGCGAGACTACTCGCCAACGTTTAGGAGCTTCGATCGTAGTGTACGGGACAGAGTATTGAATTTATAGTATCTGATAGAGCTTATTCAGAGCTGCAACTGAGTCGATACAGAATTGCGACCAACGATTGAATTATAAATCAGCCGGA
This sequence comes from Periplaneta americana, assembly GCF_040183065.1. Classification (NCBI taxonomy): domain Eukaryota; kingdom Metazoa; phylum Arthropoda; class Insecta; order Blattodea; family Blattidae; genus Periplaneta; species Periplaneta americana. The sequence continues at coordinate 104,547,658 of NC_091121.1, read as the reverse complement.
AATACATACTCTAGGGTTTACCAAGTGAATACGACAATAAACTTATAGTTTTGGAATTTACACTGCCTTTTATATAAGTAGCCGGCTTGGGATTATTCCCGACATCAACCTACACCACAACCGTACCTCGGCTACCCTGAGTGAATCTCACGCAACATCGAGACGCACCCACCCTCAAATGGCGCCCAACGTGTGGTCCCAATAACCACTCACCCTCAAATGGCGTCCAACGTGGGACCTCAATAACGACACCACCCGCAGAATGAACTGTCAGAGTGCCCTCTTAATGTCTCCTTTGACGGCAATGACCTGCGGAAAGAAAAACGTTCCGGTGAATTTCAATGTTGTGAAGGTCATAACTCGGAAATAAAGCATTTCCGGACACATGTTGTAATGAACTATTTTGATTGTCTACATGTGGGAAATACATACCTGAAATTATGCCCCGTATTTTTGAAACACCCTATATAGTATTATGTCCGCCTCCTTGGTCTTGAGGTAGCGTGCTGGACTCCTGATCAAGGTGACCCGGGTTCGATTCCCGCTCGTGAAGTCAGGAGGATTTAATTCGGACCTCTTCACTGGCACTGGTTGTCTGTCCATTGTCCCAGTGTGTGTGGTGTCTCACAGTGGCCCCCGGGTACCCTGACCCAGTAAACGGGGGAGTGCTGCAGTGTGTGCATGTGTTTAGTAGAGTTGTGGGTCTAGGCACAATAAGCCTCAGGCTGCGGTGCCGAAATTAATATATATATATATATAGTGACAGCGACGTGAGATTCGAACTCACGACCAGCGTCCCACAAGAAAGCAGATCGCGCGGGCTTCACGGAGCACTGAGGGACGGCGCGCGGCGAGAGGGGAAAGGGCCTACCCGACCAGGGAGAGTGCGCGCGCGCAACTCCTGCGTACGGAAAAGGGGGGTCGGCCCCTCCCGACTCTTCGAGAAGTGCGTCGAAGTGGAGATATCCAGATAATTCTCTGCACACCTGTAGAAATTTCTCGCAACTATGATTTCGCTATAAAAGAAGAAACGCCAGCGAACTCGAGCAGTTTTCAGTTGATTAGGCAGCCAGTCAGTGAGCAAGCCAGAGCAAGCAAGCCAGTCTTGTGTACCGGAGTTCGACTCGAGTGTGCGTCCGTAACTGTGCCAGCATCCGAAGGCCTGAGTTCGAGTGCAGTGGACCGCAGTTGGAGGGACCTGAGTTCGAGTGCAGTGGACCGCAGTTGGAGGGACCTGAGTTCGAGTACAGTGAACTGTCTCTGAAGGTCTGTGGTTCGAGATACTGTGAACTCGAGTGACTGAGCTAGAAGAACTGTGAACTGAGAACTGATAGTTCTGATTTGTAAATAGTGCTTTGTAAATATTAGTTAAGATTAACAGTTCATTGTTGTTCGTACTAGTCCAAGTAAATTGTCATTGTAGTCGGTGGAGTGCTGTAAGGAATACTGTGTTGAGTGAAAATCCAATTGTTGACGAGAGCGTTTAAGGCGAATTGTAGAAAGGAATTATTGTTGGAAGAATAAAATCCTATTGTTGAGTGGAAATAAATTCACAATATATATATATATATATATATATATATATATATATATATATATATATATATATATACATTACTTACTAACAAATGGCTTTTAAGAAACCCGCAGGTTCATTGCCGCCCTCACATAAGCCCCCTATCCTGTGCAAGATTAATCCAGTCTCTATCATCATATCCCACCTCCCTCAAATCCAATTTAATATTATCCTCTCATCTACGTCTCGGCCCTCCCCAAAGGTCATTTCCCTCCGGTCTCCCAACTAACACACTATATGCATTTCTGGATTCCCCCATACGTGCTACATACCAGCCCATCTCAAACGTCTGGAGTTAATGTTCCTAATTATGTCAGGTGATGAATACAATACGTGGAGTTCTGCGTTCTGTAACTTTCTCCATTCTCCTGCAACTTCACCCCTTTTAGCCCCAAATATTTTTCTAAGAACCTTATTCTTAAACACCCTTAATCTCTGTTTCTCTCTCAAAGGAGGATCCCAAGTTTCACAACCATACAGTACAATTGGTAATATAACTGTTTTATAAATTCTATCTTTCACATTTTTTGACAGCGGACTAGATGACAAAAGCTTCTCAACAGAATAATAACGCATTTCCCACATTTATTCTGCGTTTAATTTCCTCCCGGTCATTTATTTGTTACTATTGCTCCGAGATATTTGATATACATATATATAGGTATATATATGTATATATATGTATATATATGTATATATATATATATATATATATATATATATATATATATATATATAAATATAAATTGCTGTATTTAATCGGTGGCCCAGATCCAGACAGTTTGAAGACCATTTTATTATTTTTTTTTTCAGGAGAGCTATTTCAAGCTCATGACTTTCAAAGCTTCATGAAACTGTAGAATAGGAACCTTATGGAAAGGAATATTTACAACTGTGTTCGATTCATATATGCAGACAAGAACTGGAACACAATGAAACACAGATTTCTTTCTTATAGAACGTTGGACTCAGAACAGTCTGGTTCTCAGCTATCGTAATGCATATAGTACGAGGCCTGCTGTTTGTTCACAGATGTTTTAGCCGTTGGGAAGGCGGTAGTATCTGTACAGGTTGCAGCCAGTGAAGCGTTTCGATACGCGACAGTTACAAGAAACCAAGCGCGCTGCAACACTTTATCTGAAGAAGAGACTATTCAGTATTATATTCTTCGTATATGAATTGAAACCAAGTTTTGTACTGGGATTAGTTGAAGTGTAAACTAGTTGTTATCATGTGTGTTCCTTGAAAGTTTGTGTATCGAAATATTGAGAGTGATGATAAAATGAAAGTTGTGTGTTACCGAATGGACGCGGCAAAGCCGTACATATACAGTCGGCTAAAATCATTCAATTTTTTTTTTTATATTTTGAGAAAGAAGGAGGACAATAATTTAATGACCCAATTGCAAAAACCATAGCTGCGTCGGTAGTAATGTGCTCAACATTAAAGAAAATAGATGTGGTAAATAGCCTATAGCAAAATATTCTAAGTCAAGAAATTGCGCCCAGAACAAAACGACAGACCTACGTAGAATCGATTAATTTAGTCGTGACCTAATTCGAAGGAAAGTGTAAGAAATCTTCCCGACTGTAGACAAAATTTTTGCCGCTGTTCGCAGCAACGCAGTAAGTAGGCTTACTTACGAATTCACATACTACAGCAGGGATGAGACGATATTAGCTTCCAATCACGGCAGAAGAGCTCGACCTTGATCGCGAGCGCATAGCGCTTCCACTGTAACGTAGACGACAGGGATGTACATGCACATGCAGCGAATAAAGGCAGCAATTATTACAATAACTTGCGTTACTAAATTTCAGGCTATGTAATAGGGCTAATTACTAAGTTATTTAATATACATGTACATATATAAACAAATCGCAAAGGGAAGGGTTTTTTAGGAACAAAAAGAGAAATAGGAAAAGTTAATTTTATTGTATGTAAAGCCATTTTATTGTTAAAAGCAATTATTTATTATGTCAAAACTTCACTTCATTAGTTAGGAGAAACTAATAGGATCTACCTGCTCGACGTGTGTGATCTCTAAGTACTTTTGAGTAGGCCCTATTAGTTGAAAAAATAATAATGGCAATATTGATTGAAATAGAGTATATTGATTATGTGATTGTGAAAATGTAGTCCTCACTCTCCAGTCGTGACTATGTAATGAGTTTTCTTAGAGTGATTTGTGAGATGCACGTAACACGAAAAAAAGAAATTGATTAAATTAAGATATTGAGAGCTATCGTAATTTTTGGGGTCAATCATTTAAGGGGATATGTATGACTTTTAAAACTTTTAACGGTCAGCGCGTCTGGCCGCGAAACCAGGTGGCCCGAGTTCGAATCCTGGTCGGGGCAAGTTACCTGGTTGAGGTTTTTCCGGGGTTTTCCCTCAACCCAATATGAGCAAATGCTGGGTAACTTTCGGTGCTGGATTCCGGACTCATTTCACCGGCATTATTTCCTTCATTTCATTCGACGCTAAATAATCTAGATGTTGATACAGCGTCGTAAAATAACCCAATAAAATAAAATAAAAAATTAAAACTTCCACAATTTCGGCCAAAATTTGTGAAATTTAAACTATATAAACAGATACATAATAATATCATCTGTACAAAATTTGGAGCAATTAGGTCTAATAGTTTTGAAATTATATTTTTAAGTACAGTATATTTTATATTGACGTTACTAAAAAAGCTCCTTGCATCAAAGTTTTCAAAATGTTTAGTTCATATTTGCTAAAAATCCTGAAAATATTTATTGGAATAAAAGTGAATTAGCATTTTGAGCTTAGTAATGGTATAAGTTAAAGTGCAATCAAAGATAAAATATTATTTCTAAATTAAAGAAACACGTAGTCTAATAAAAGTAAATATCCAGAAGCAAGCAACAAATAAAACATCAACAATACAGTCCACACCTGTGGAGTAATGGCTAGCGCGTCTGGCCGCGAAACCAGGTGGCCCGGGTTCGATTCCCAGTCGGGGCAAGTTACCTGGTTGAGGTTTTATCCGGGGTTTTCCCTCAACCCAATATGAGCAAATGCTCGGTAACTTTCGGTGCTGGACCCCGGACTCATTTCACCGGCATTATCACCTTCATCTCATTCAGACGCTAAATAACTTAAGATGTTGATAAAGTGTCGTAAAATAACCTACTAAAATAAAAATCAACAATACATTTAAAATAAAGAAATAAAAGCAATCTAGATACTATCTAATGACCCAAATGTAAATTAATTTACCTTCGTTGTCAATTCCGAAATGAATTTATTTCTCTCTTCTCCTGATTAATGCCTATATTTTTTTCATGTTGCGTCTCATAATGGCGTTTTATGTTGCTTTATTTTGCAAATTATATATATATATATATATATATATATATATATATATATTTTGCACAACAAACACTGGACTTCTTCACCATGTTCGAAGCATAAATATTGTATCTTCCACTCTTCCTTGAAAGCTTTAAGCGCTTCCGTTCCGTCATGATGCGCTGTGTTCTAAGATCTGTACGTCCTTTAGAAATGTTTACAGGTAAAAGAGCTCCGCGCGCGCGCGCAGCAGGCATAAAATAGCTTTCGCCCGCAATTATTACTAGTATGCATCGCAAGACTGTACTACAGAACCACTGAACAGCGTTGATCTCGTCGTAGTTATGGTATTTGCAAGTATATCATGGCATTGTCCTATCTCCTTAAGATATTTATATACTTTTTTTAAATAATTTTAGCTGACTGTGTATGTATAGGTTTATCACATCGAATTGGTAACATACAGCGTTCATTTCCATCATCACTCTCAATATTTCAAGACACAAACACCCAAGGACGCCACATGTTAACTGGTTTAGGCCTACACTTTAATGTAAGGTTGTCAGATTTTTTTCACAATTTTCGGGGACAGATATCGGTATATAGGAAGAAACCACTCTTAACTTTTATATTAGTTTATCATTCACTTGTAACTAAAATGCTCATTCTATTTACACACAAACATTACTTCCAGGACGACACGAAGATATTTCAATCAACTTCTGCAGTTGTGCATAGAATGGGAATGTTAGTTTCTAATCGATTTTTCACACGTAAGAACAATTTCAAATCCAGCGAATATGTGGAAAATGTGATGGGTAAGTGGAGTTTCTAAACAGTTCCCTAGTTACGTGCGGCTTCCATCTCATCACCGCCAGTTGAAGAAATGCCCGGTCTAATCAATTATAGCTAAAATTTTCTCCATACCTGACTAGCTACTCGAGCTGAAATCAGATTGAAAGAAAATAATTCTGTGGTTCAAGGGAAAAAATGATATGTCAATTTTTGGCGAAAATGAGATTAGGTGATACATTTTGCATCTGATGGTATATTTGAAGGATTCAGAACCATAGTGGGCCAAGCGCCATTTACTGAAGACGTAGAAAACAAGGGTTAAAATTAAGTTATTACCATAATTCAATGGAAACATATAGCAAGTAATATAACGTATACACATTAAAACTAAATGATATGTCAATCTTCATTAAACTATGGTATTCACTTAACTTTAACCCTTGCTTTCTCCATTTTTAATAAATGGCGCTTGGCCCACCATGGCACTGAACCCTTCATTTATTGTGACTAATACACTTTTACTACGTCTCACTACTTTTGACCAATAACACGGTACGGATCGACGTGTTTCAACCAACCATAGCTACTTATCCTACAGATTTTATCACCTACCTAGCATTTGTATAATTTTGTCACTTTCCTAGCATTTGTTTCTTTTTTGTCAACATTAATGTTTATTTCATCGTTCTTAAATAAAACTTTTCTATAATTTATCTTGTTCATAATATTATTTAGGTTATGTTATAGTTTCCGCTGCATGAGATTATGGATAGTCACCTATCAGAATGCAACTGTTTTAATAAAAATGAAACTGAATCAACAAAGCCTTCTTGACTAGTAATCGTCTATAGAGTTCAATGAAGATTGTACAGTTGGCACAACTTGTAACAAAAGAACAGCTAATCATAACGCACTACTGACATCCAGCGGAATATTTGTAATGATGAGAAGGTTCAATCACGGCCGACTTGATGCTCGCTTCGCTTCTCCTTTACATTTTCAAGACAATATTAGTAAGTCAATTAACGTTTTACTTTAATTCTTCTAATCGTTATATACTTTCTTCTAATCGCGTAATAGTCAATTAAATTGATTTTCTCCAGATAAATTAAAACCTCTAGTGAGATTACTGTTGATAAAAGATGACCTGCATATTTATATTATTTTTTCTCTCTAATCCATTATTATGAAACATATTATGATTCTATATTATCGTTGAAACCTTAAATTCTCGCTTCTGAAAAACTGCAGAAAAATGACGTATCATATTTTGCTTGAAGCCACAGAATTATGTATATGGTTTTATAGCTTTTGAAGCAACTAAGTGAATAGCTAACGTAAACATACTGTATTATAGGCCTACGTTGTGTGACAGTAATACCGGGGAAAGAAGTTTTTAATTGCAACTACCTTACAAGATCTCGGATGACATGGAACAATTTAATTACTTTCGTAAGATAAATTTAAATATTTGCCATGAAAATAAGCTAATTAGCTATGCTATATTGGTATGTAAGCAGAGTTGAATAATTCCCCACGGGCGCTTATTTTATCGACAGAAGCGAAATGCAGCCGAACCCTTAGGATGTCTGTAAACTGAATATTCAGCAACATTAATCCCTGGTGAACGGCGATAATCTGTTATACATAAAAAACTATGACGTAACTAAACCCATCTTTTCATTCCCCTGTTTATGTACCGCAACGTCTAACACTAGTGGCATGCTCATCCTTCTTAACGACTTCAGTATCAAGTTATAGCAACGTTCTGCATGCTTCTACGGTGTCAGAATGTGTTTTTAGCTAATAGGATTATTACAAAATGGTGTTTTGTCGCGATGGAATCCATAGGACAATGAAATCATTTAACTAGAGTGTTGGGAATTCAAATTGTTTTACAGAAATATATTATGACTGGTATGGTGCACTCTTAGTCAGAAATTTAGAGTGTCTGCTTTTTCATAATGGTGATTATTAGAGCCCGGATGTTAAGGCATTTATAACAGTTAAAATAGGCAGGCAAAAGAGGCAATAAAAACGTAGAAAAAAGGCACAATAATCTTTTAAAAAGGCATTATAAATTTTCAAAAGGCGTAATATATTTTTTAGCAATAAATTTAAATTATATCAACATAACTGACATATTTACTTCGTAGGTGACGCATGTTGACTTATAAAATACTCTTTTTCGTGTTTAATTGTCTTTTCACAAACCTTACATAACAAAACTGTTTCATTGGTTGAAAACACATGGACATCAAATCCACTAACATAAGCATGAAGTGTACCTCCCAATGGCTTACTGAATTTAGGCATTCTAGCTAACCGATCTTATACCTTCTGTCTCCCGACAATAACTGGTGTTTCTCACTCAAATTTCTTTCTCCTACAATAATAAACACGTTTAAAACAAAATTGTAATAGTAAGATTTAAAAATATCGAAGCAAACAATTGAAAATGATACGTGACTACTTCTATGAGATCAAGCTTAATATTTAAAATTATATAAAGCTGATTGTTGGTAACGTGAAGGCATGACATTGTTATATTTTGTAACTGTGGGCTTTCTATCATTATTCATATTACACCAATAGTATTAAAGCATGATTATGAACAGATTAAACACCGAAATAAATTACTTTCATTTGAGGGGCGTTTTTACAAAACTTAACATCTACAGAAATCAAATTTTTCAGTAGACATATTTTTTTAATTAACTCTCAATTCAAACACAGTATTTTCACAGATATTATATATTTACTGAAAATAGGATAATAGAAATAGATTATGATATTATACATAATATTTTATAAGTAAGTACCAAACTGAAAATAACAAATTTTCGCAAATGTCAACATCTACAGAACTTTTCCATCACTTTCAAAATGTTTTACTAATATTTTCAATTCAAAATTCTGTGTTCTTTTAAATTTAGATCTTACTACGCAGGAAAGGAATTTTCATACATAAAAATGTATCTGTGCTTTTTTACCAACACATTTTGTTCAATAATACTCAATGAAGACATACAAGAACAATAGTATTATATATTGTTCACTGGAACACACAATTACACTTATTAAGACATACAAGAACAATAATATTATTCACTGGTCTCCGTAAAATATTCTAGCTTCTTTTGAAGATATGTCAAAGTACTTTAATAACTTCTTTATGTCCGCACACTTTTTTCATTAATATGATTTACATACCTGTATCAATCTTGTTTGCATTACGGATTTCCGGATTAAGAACTTCAACTTCTGTACTTGATCCTGCATATGTTGTCTTGACAACTACTTGGTCCTTCTCATATCACAGCACACGGACATCATTTTGAATGGAACCTTCTTCAAAATTTCTTGCGATTTGGATTTAATATCAAATAATTTCCAGCCTTCGCCAAGAACTAGACGTTTACCATGCTTTCCTATTATCGAATGGTATTCTGATGGTAAAGTAATCGTGTCTAGACTTCGGTACTCTTTCTCAATATTTCCAATTCTTGGTCTGTGGGGAATCGACGGCATCTAAAGGTATCTTTAAGTGGTTAAAAAAAAAGATAAAATATCTGATAGGGCGAGATCGGGATGCTCCAACACCTCATCGGGATGCTCCAACACCTCGAAACCCAATAGTTTTAACAGTGTGAACAGTAATATGTGGGAGCGCATTATCATGCAACAAAAGAACTCCTTGAATCACTAGGCCTTGGCGTTTGGTTCAAATTGCAGGCTTCAGCTCATTGCTCAGCATCTCACTGTAATGTGCACTGTTCACTGTTGTGTCCTTCTCCAAGTAATGTTTTTTTTATTGGGTTATTTTACGACGCTGTTTCAACATCTAGGTTATTTAGCGTCTGAATGAGATGAAGGTGATAATGCCGGTGAAATGAGTCCGGGGTCCAGCACCGAAAGTTACCCAGCATTTGCTCGTATTGGGTTGAGGGAAAACCCCGGAAAAAACCTCAACCAGGTAACTTGCCCCGACCGGGATTCGAACCCGAGCCACCTGGTTTCGCAGCCAGACGCGCTGACCGTTACTCCACAGGTGTGGACCCAAGTAATGTTGCAGTATTGGCCCTTGTGAGTCCCAGAAAAGTGTGAGCACATTTTTCCTGCAGATGGTTGTCTCTTGAATTTATTTTTGACTGGAGATTTGGGCTGTTTCCATTCCATGCTGTGGCGTTTGCTTTCAGATTCAAAGTGGATTCACGTTTCATCTCCAGGACTATTAGTTTCAAAAAAGCTTCACATTCGTTAGCATGGCGGTTCAGTAAGCTGAGTAAGACACACGGGTGTGCCTGTGCTCTTCAGTGAGCTGTTTTGGGCTCCGCCTTGCACAGACTTTATGTAAGTCAATCCTGTTACAAATAATGTCATATGCAGAACCATGACTAATTTGCATATGGTTTGCCTCTTCATCTATAGTCACTTTTCTATTCGTCTGAAGCGTGGCACGTACTTTCTCAATGTTCGCGTCACTAATGAATGTGGATGGAAGTCCTGCTCTTTCCTCGTTCTTTTAACTTAACTTTTCAATCTATTTGTACACACTTCGCCGTGATAAAGCATTGTCCCCATATTGCGCGGAGAGTCTTCGATGGATTTCGGCTCCTGGTACATCTTCAGATGACAAAAAACGGGTAACTGCACGCTGTTTTTCTTTGATGCATACGGAGAGAAGGGCAGCCATGTTTACTGTGCAACAGCGCAACACTAACTAAAGTGATAAACTGTCAAAAATTCTACTAGCGGAGACAAAGGCACACCACCTATCGACATGCGCGGATATTTATTGACTTACCCTCACAGCATTTAGTAAGTCTACTGAAATCTAATTTCTTGTTAAAAACATGTTCTGCTCTAATTACTGAATAAATTTAGGTATAATAAGAAACTATTCGTCATTTCCACAGTACCTCTTATTCATACTTACTTACTTAAAAATGGCTTTTAAGGAACCCGCAGGTTCATTGCCGCCCTCACATAAGCCCGCCATTGGTCCCTATCCTGAACAAGATTAATCCAGTCTCTACCATAATATCTCACCTCCCTCAAATCCATTTTAATATTATCCTCCCATCTACATCTCGGCCTCCTCAAAGGTCTTTTTCCCTCCGATCTCCCAACTAACACTCTATATTCATTTCTGGATCATCCCATACGTGCTACATACCCTGCCCATCTCAACGTCTGGATTTAATGTTCCTAATTATGTCAGGTGAGGAAAGCAATGCGTGCAGTTCTACGTTGTGTAACTTTCTCCATTCTCTCGTAACTTCATCCCACTTAGACCCAAATATTTTCCTAAGAACCTTATTCTCAAACATCCTTAATCTCTGTTCCTCTATCAAAGTGAGTGTCCAAGTTTCACAACCATACAGAAGAATCGGTAATATAACTGTTTTATAAATTATAACTTTCAGATTTTTTTATTTATTTATTCTGCATTTAATTTCTCCCGAGTGTCATTTATATTTGTTACTGTTGCTGCAAAATAGTTCAATTTTTCAACCTCTTCGAAGGATAAATCTACAGTTTTTATGTTTCCATTTCGTACAATATTCTGGTCACGAGAATAATCATATACTTTGTCTTTTCGGGATTTACTTCCAAACTTATCGCTTTACTTGCTTCAAGTAAAATTTCTGTGTTTTCTCTAATTGTTTGTGAATTTTTTCCTAACATATTCAAGTCATCTGCATAGACAAGAAGCTGATGTAACCCGTTCAATTCCAAACCCTCTCTGTTATCCTGAACTTTCCTAAGGACATATTCTAGAGCGAAGTTAAAAAGTAAAGGTGATAGTGCATCTACCTCTTATTCTGGCAATTGAAAATAATATAACATGCGATTTTATTTACTGCCTGTAAAATGGTTCATAAAAGCTTTTTGTTACAGTAACACGCAAACTCTATTACATTTCGATACTATTGTCTGATGTGGTTGGATAACGAACATACGGACTCTAAATCACGTCGCAGACCATAGCGGCAATCTATCACGTGAGGTATTTAATCGTGTAAATGTGTTCTTAGCTAATAAAATACGCATACATACGGGTACAAGCTCGTACATGAAGCTATGTTCGTCAATTTGCGGACATTTACAAACATGGAACTCCACTGCAATTCCGCCGTCTAAGTGTATTGTGGAATGTTCGGTTTGTTCACCACAAATAATTATAAAATAATGACAATGAAATAAATAAATATACATAATTGCATTGAGACAGATATTAATATCTTAAAGCACAAACACATCAAAATACGAGTTATGGTTTATTTCGTAGCAACCTATTAGTCGTTTGAGCATATTGTTTGGATATCGGCAAAAAGAGTTGTGTAGGTTTGAGTTGTAGGATATTATTAGAAGATCTGAAAAGAAAAACGTTGCATATACTCTCTGAAATGGGGTGAAGCTCTTAATGTATTTTAAACCTGTAGCAACAAGAATGACGCGTATTTAATTCTCTTTCTTTTGTTCATTACTTCTCTCCACACGTATAATGAAGTCTCTCTCCTTCTCTCTTGCTCTCTACCTCATCTTCTCACCCTCTCTCTCTGTATCTCTCTATATCTGTCTCTCTCTCTTATTATTTATTTGATTATTTAACGACGCTGTATCAACTACAAAGTTATTTAGAGTAGATAGAATTGGTGATAATGAGATGATATTTGGCGAGATGAGGCCGAGGATTCGCCATAGATTACCTGATATTTGCCTTACGATTGGGGAAAACTTGGGAAAAAACCCAACCAGGTAATCATCCCAAGCAGGAATCGAACCCGCGCCCAAGCACTACTCCGGATCGACAGGCAAGCGCCTTAGCCGACAGAGCTACGCTAGTGGCTTCTCTCTTTCTTGCTCTCTCTGTATCTCTATATATCTCTGTTTCTCTCAGTATCTCTCTATATCTATCTCTCTCTGTATGTCTCTATATCTCTGCCTGTCTCTCTCTGTATCTCTATATCTCTGTCTCTCTCTGTATCTCTGTCTCTACCTCTCACTGTATTTCTCTATATCTATCTCTCACTGTATTTCTCTCTATCTATCTCTCACTGTATTTCTCTATATATCTATCTCTCTATATCTGTCTCTCTCTGTATGGCTCTCTAACTCTGCCTGTCTCTGTCTCTCTCTGTATCTCTCTATATCTCTGTCTCTCTCTGTATTTCTGTCTCTATATATATCTATCTCTCACTGTATTTCTCTATATCTCTATCTCTCTGTATCTCTCTATATTTGTCTCTCTCTGTATGTCTCTATAACTCTGCCTGTCTCTCTGTCTCCCTATATATATCTCTGTCTCTCACTGTATTTCTCTATATATCTCTCTGTATCTCTATCTCTCTCTAAAAATAGGTGGCTGTCTCAACACAAAAATGTTTGAGCAACAGCGCTGGGAACCCCTTTTACACGTACCATATGAGAAAATTGATAGATTGGATCGATTGCAGGGTTTTACAAGCTTTTCATTACATTACACAGTCATGTCGAAAGCAAATTTTAAATTTAACAAGATTGTAAATGCAAATTAGAAAGAGTTGTTCGGATTTAATTTGAATATCATTTGCTTTTAAAGTTATTTTGTTACGACAATGATAACAATTTGGAACTACTCGTTTTATCAAGCACATTACAGACTAAGACTGTTGATCTGTTCGCCACCATAATCATTATTATTGTATAACGATTGGTCTTAGTAACTTACGTCATTATGCCTCAAAGATAATATCACCATCATCAGTTCATGTTTCAGTCAATTTGACCTGTTACAATCTAAATGTATAGTTTCGAAGTCGTCCTACTCTTTTCTTACTCTTTGATGTATATGTATAGATTAAAATTTGTCTTGGAATTCTGTCGTTCTTCATTTCGTCGACATACTGTTTCCAATTTAATCTGTAATACAGAATAAATTAAAAAATTGAAAGGAAATTGTTTAAGATATTTTCTATGCTTTAATATTCCTTTTCTTTATTCTATATTGAATTATCTTCCTGGTTTCGAAATATGATCATGTGATTGTTAGAATAATAAACAACACACAACTACGAGTATAAGCTGTACCATTCCCCTGATATCTCTTAAGGAGATGAAATTGACTTATATTATCCGAGACGAAACAATACTTAATACACAGTATCTGAAAGTTTCGATACAGAAGAGTCATGAATTGAATCCATTGTATTAGAATTTTCTCGAATTTCGCGAGCCTACGTGGGCGCAAGATATTTTTTAAAGGACTTTTTAGCAAAGTAACGAATTCAGTACAACATAAAAGCATTTGTTTATACGTAACAAATTTGCGGTTAATGCATTTTCATATACACATATTTTATTATGTGGTTTATAGTGCAATAATATATTTTATTTAATAGGCTAAGTGTATTATTACTTAATTAGATTCCACGATCTTCATTCTCTGTTTGGAAAGTCCTTCGCTAATCTATATTTGAGCCGTTCAGAGCAGAAGTGGTGTAAGTCAAAATTAGGTAATGAGGTTTAAAGTAAAGATTCTGTAAAATACAGCACAAAATAGCAATTAATATATCCTTCGTGCTATTCACTGACTACTAATAGTTTAAATAAATTCAATATTAACTGCTACTTTGCGCTGTATTTTGCAGAATGTTTACTTTAACCCTCATTACCCATTTTTGACTTACACCACTTCTGCTCTGAACGGTTCATTTTCTTCTAGATATCACATTATTTCAGACTATTGGTTTAGTTGATTTATCAGAGACTGAATTTTTCTATACATGTAATAATGTTGCAAAGGAGCGAGTTGGTTCAGACTGCAACGTTTGAAGCTCGTATTCGGGAGATTTCGTCCTCAAACCCTGTGCCCACTCAATCTGACTGGAGGTTTTCAAGATTTCCCTTAGTGACAAAGCCAAATGACAAATGAAAATTTACACAAAGTGTCTTTAATTTCAGTCTTTAGTTACCTGGAATACGGAACCTATCAATGAGTTTGTAAAGAGACAGTTCCTGAACAATATAAATCTTATATAGTTATTCCTGATTGTGCGGAATGTTAAGTTATCTAATTTATTGCCAAAATTATAGGGATAATAACTAGGGCCGTGACATCGGTATATTTGTATTAGTCTGAGGTGAACATGCGACGCCGGACAGAATGTAGTCGGCGTTTCAAGTACAGGCAGCAGAAGCGAATTTGACACACGCCTAAGCAATACAATCATTGTCTATAAGGGTTAATATCGGAAAGGTCTAAAGTGCTGGTGAGGTAGAAAATAATTGTTGGAAATCATATTTATATGTCAGAAAGTGGTAAAACAAAAGTCTGAAAAGATGTTTTCTTTTTTAAATATTTAGAGTTTTGCATTACAGTTTTAGAATGCCGAAAACGTATATGGCGTACAGTTTTGCTTTCCCTATATTTAACTGTTACATTAAACTCCATGTAAAAATGCAATTGATAATATGAACCCTTGGTTTCAGTCGATGTTGAACGCAGTTTTTCCGCATATACGTAAGGTTATACTATCCGACACTCGGCGATCATTTTCATTTGTAACTTTGAAAATGAATGTTGTTGTTTATTGCAGCAGGAACCGAAACCAGGCGCATAACATGCAAGAAAAGTAAGGTACGGAATAGATGTGATAAATAAATTAATGTAACAGTTAAATATAGGAAAGCAAAATTGTACGCCATATACGTTTTCGGCATTCTAAAACTGTAATGCAAAACTCTAAATATAAAAAAAAAACATCATTTCAGACTTACGTTTTACCACATTTGGGACAATTTAATAATGATTTCAAACTATTATTCTCAACCTCACCAGCATTTTAGACCTTTCCGACATTAACCCTTTTTCTATGCAATGATTATATTGTTTTGATTTTATAATAGGCAGTAATCTTATACAAAACACGGAAAGTGATTGCTTAGCGTGTGTCAAATTTGCTTCCGCTGCCTATACTTGAAACATGTCGACTACATTCTGTCCGGGGCGTCGTATGTTCACCTCAGACTAATACAAATATACCGATGTCACGGCCCTAATAATAACATAAAAACTTGTACTATATCAACTCAAATTAATGCTATTAAAAATAGGAAGTATTGAATCTCAAGATTATAGAAAGTGTATATAGTAGTACTTAGTAATTTTATAGAAGGATAATTAAGTTCATTGTCAAAATTATTTTGATTGAAATTTAAGAGAAATTATTTCCCACACTTACCTTAAGAATATTATTATTTTATGACACTTACTTACTTACTTACTGCTTTTAAGGAACCCGGAGGTTCATTGCCGCTTTCACATAAGCCCGCCATCGATCCCTATATTGAGCAAGAATTTTATGACACTAAGAACTTAAAAAGAGAGAGAGAGATTTTTGTGGAAAATAATAAACATGAGAAAACATAAAATTATGCATTTAACACAGTAAGTAATTAATACATAGGCCTATAATTCGGATGATGAAATTTTAAGACAAGAATGTTTGAAATTAAGAAACTATTTTATAGAAATATAAATATCGATACTTTGTTGTTGTATAAAAGTCTCAAATATTTGTATAATAATAATAATAATAATAATAATAATAATAATAATAATAATAATAATAATAATAATAATCGTAATAATAGTAGCACTACTACTGCTGCTACTACTACTTCTAATAATAATAATAATAATAATAATAATAATAATAATAATAACAATAATAATAATAATAATAATAATAATAATAATGTTAAAGAAACGTGGTAATAATAATAATAATAATAATAATAATAATAATAATAATAATAATAATAATACTCTTATGTGTAATCCACGCACTTTAAAATAAATATACTATAATTTCCCCAACCATCATAACAAGAAGTGTATTAGTGAATAGTGAACAGCAAAGCGAAATCCGGCTGAATTCTGCTCAGATGGTTTACCGATGTGACGTAAATACTATTGTCACGCTTCAGATGTGTGAATTGTTTACTAATTTCAAAAGCGTCGAAATCACAGTTTCTGCAGTAATTCCAGATCGTTTTGAATAAGCAGAGCTTTATAGCTTCAGTCCAATACAATACAACTGCGTTGAAAGGAGGAAAAAATCCTGCGTTTAGTAAAAAAATTCCCATCCCAAATCACTTTCATCTGACTGAAAATGCAATGAATTATCTTCAGACTTTTCAGAGAGATTGATATCACACAAACGCAAGTTTTCAATCCTATTGCACGTATATAATGCTTCGAGCATTTTCATTGTACTTGTACAGTAGATGACATTTAATTAAAGGAAGAAACAAATTACGAAAAGAGTTCTATGATGAATATTTCATTTGTTTTCTTCTCTTGAAGGATAAAAATTATTCAGAAATAATCAGAGGAAAACAATTATTATTATTATGGTTATAAACATAATAATTTTCGTAATCAGTTCTCATAATTTTGATAATAAATAACACATTTTGACATCGCTAATTTATTGCAGCTCGTATTCAGTGTAGCATTTTCTTTTTTGTTTCTCTGAAACACAAGAAACATTAAAGTGAGGCAAGATTATCTCAGAAAAAAGTACATATTTCCAATATTCATAATAATGAGTAAGATTTTGTATGCTTTCTGTCTTCCTGCCTGTGTGCTTGTGATTCCTGTGTAACTTCTTCTCAACTTTATTCAAATTCAGCGTCTACTAATTAACTTCACTAGCAAAATAACGATGTCAATTGATTAAATTATATAATCAAAACCAGCTCACACGACTTCTTATTTAGCTTAGATTCGTATGTTAAAATCAATCTAATAAAACAACTGTAATTTATTTTGTCAATACTAACGGGTGTACGCCTGGAAACGAGTCTCGCTTAATAGTAATATGGGCAAGTAACAGCCCTCTTAGCGGTGATTATGCGCGTCGCTTTCGGCATTAAAATCTTGCGACTTATTCATTGCATTATAGATGTAATTTATTGGCTTATCTTGCAATAAGTGCTGGAACTGTCTACCATCTTCTCTCATGCATATTTCACATCTTTTGAAAAGAGTTCTACACACGATAGATTTCGTTTCTATTGATAGAATCCAACCCTTGGCTTTCATTAACTTTATGAACGTCTGTTATCTTATAAGTCTTTAGTTTTTAACAATTTCGTCGCTCTCCAAGCTGAAGTCTTTGATACACCTGCCTCTTGAAATAGTTTCCTTTAATGATTTCTTGGGATAGTCTTAACTTAAAGCTTATGTCATCGAGTTTTTATTCAGGTAGAACGTGATTTATGCGCCTTCCTTTTTACATAAAAATGAGTCGGTCTTTCTCACTTTTAAAATTAACTACTGGATTGTTGAATCAGATGGTTGTTGAACGCCAGGATATTTTCGTAGATATACAGCAAGACACTTTTTGCACTTTTCGTCTTCATTCATGATAATTATGTATATTAAGATTCGCTGTTGTAATATGTTCTGTAATGCCACAAACTAAACTGAACTGCACTGAACGGGAGTTAGCTGTATAGTAATGCTGTAACCTTGACGTCCCTTGACCTTGTGTTATCTGTCCATACTGCACAACACATTACCTTCTCATGCTCGATACAGGAGAAATTTTTCTTGATTGTTGTGTATGGATCGTACACGGAGACTAACAGGAAAACGGAAAATAAGGAAGATTGGAGAATGCTGGGTTTGCAGTGAAATACATGCCCTTCAGCAGAAAACAATGAATGAATGAGTGGTTTTTTTAAATTTAGACTGACTACAATATTGTTGAGAAATTTTCGTCATTATTTTAATAGAAATAGCCGTTGATATCAGCCTAAGATCGAAATACAAGTTATTTTCTATGATCTTTCCTTTCCTATTGTACACTGAGTGAGCTACCATGTTAACTCGTATGAATACATGAAGCTCTTATAGAATACGTGAGTGTGAAAACTGGACATTTCGTCAAATATTATGGGCTACAATGTTATAACTAGTTGAGATCCCAGTCGGGGTGATACAGGTTAACTGATAGCGAAGTATTGGGTGGAGATGGGGGAACAGGCTAGGACTTGTTTACAGTACATCTATCCACAGTGCTGTCTTGGTATGGTTGACGTTGAAGCTGAGACATTTGGGACAACTTGAAGTCATTGCGATGTCGAAAGCGAAATGCAATTGGAACATATTTTTAAATGTAAATTTTATTAGCTTTCTTCCACAAGAAAATAAAATAAAAATAAAAACTTACAGGAAGAGGTAAATGCATCACAATTGCTGGCAAAAAAATATATAGCCCTAATTAGAGACTAAAAATCGGAGTTAATACAAAGATAGTAATACTGAAAATCGTAATAGTTCCTATTTTACGTAAATGGATACAGTACTTTTCTTCCCTCCTCTACCTGGTTGAATGATTTGTTTGTATTTTACACTAATATCATCAAACTGCGGTCGTGAAAGGGGATAACATAGTGTTTGCGGATCTCAACCGTTAATCCAAAGGTATAGCCAGGTTAATATTAGAAACGTTAGTAAAAACAAAATGATGACAGGGTATAAATCTTTATGGGTCTAAGAAAATGCTATGTTTATACACCTGAGAGACAATAATACATTGTATTTTGGCCAACATAATATTTACGTCAATCCTACAGGCGAAAGTTTATTTGCTCGGCCTATATTCCAAAATCCTCAACTGATACGGTGTGTGTGTATGATGGGAAAGGAGAACTTTGCAAGCTGGTCTGTAGACACTGCTTTAGCCTGTGTGCACGTAACTTCACAGTTTATGTGCCTCAATTTTGAAGTCTAGTTATAACACAATTAAAATTTCACTATTATACTGTATAACTCGTGTTAATATAAGTTACTGTTGGCTCACTGATTAGAACTTATTCAGGATAATATTGCCGCTACTATTACCAAAACTGTCCATCATATTTCATTAACTTCGTGACAGTACACAAAACAATGTGTGGTTTGCTGTTGTGTTGCCTCTGATATTTGAATTATAAATACCGGTGCTGTATTTGTATTAAATATGTGTCTAGCTTGTGTGATTTATCTCATTGTTTTTCCTTGCTTCGAATGTACTACAGACTGTACATTCATTTCTTTATTTAATATGATCATAGGGCTTTCTCCTTCCTACCACATAATACATACACTACTACTACTACTACTACTACTACTACTACTACTACTACTACTACTACTACTACTACTACTACTACTACTACTACTACCACCACCACCACCACCACTGCCACATAACACCGTTATTGTCATAACCAGGAGCTAGGAAGTTCGTACCAAAGCAGTAGATTTCAGTAGAGTACAGCGAGGAGTATAGATGACACCCGAGCCTCGCTCTGCTGCAGCTCGCTACAGATGATACACAGTATGTTCACAAACAACGAATAGTAGTATTCTGTGGAGCTCTGGAGAATCGTGAATAGTTTGAAGAATATTGTTAATTTATATTAATATTTTAGATTCTGAACAAAGTGAGCTATTCTGTTATGACTGTATTATATACATAATGTGAATATAATGCATGATTCCAAAAATGTAAACTCATCTGTTATTAAATAATTATGCAAACAGGAGTGTGTAACATATTTTTTTTCTTATTATTCTTCGTTAAATGTTGACGTCTCGTGCTGCTATGCATTCGGTTGCGTTACGGTCCAAATTCAACATCGGAATTACGATACGAACTTCCTAGCTGCCATTACAATAGAAACGAAATATTTTCTTGAAAAAAATTATGGGTTTAATATTATGCCCCACATACTAGATACACTATTAGATTCACAAAGTAGTTGTTCACCTGATGATAGTAATAAATACTATATCATATTTCAGATTTGTTCCAGTAACATCTTGTGAGGTAGAACAAATATTTTCAGAGTTTTTTTTTTTTTTTTTTTTTTTTTTTTAAATCTCAAAGAAGCATTTCTTTTGATAAAATGAAATCATTGTTATTTGTTATGAGGCTAGAATCATAATTGTATACTTTCTATATTATTTTTATATTATGGGTAAATTAATTTAGATTAGGATTTACGAACTTTATTGTTCTTTGACAATATTTTCTAATTCTAAGGCTGTGGACGATTGGAGCACATGTTTGGTTACCACCCGGCTGTACAGCTGTCAAAAGAAAATGTGGCCGCTCTCCTGATACAAAGTTCCCTTCGGGTATCTTCGCTACAGTTCGGAGACAGGCGATGTTACATGTTGTTGGACCACGTTGCCTGATATCTACAGTTATAATTGAAGTTTACTGTATGTTATTCGATAGCTTAATGGTAGCGTTCCGGCCTCTTATTCATGAGGTCCGCCGTTCGACTGCAACCTCGTGCTTTTTATGTTCTTTTTTGTTCTGTTTTTGAGAGAGACAAACTATACATAATGGCTCCTTTCTCTTTTACGATTATTTTAGTAATTAACATCAGGTTCATTAATATATTATGCCATGACTTTATCATTATGATATTGTGGTTGCAAATTGAAAGAAAAAATATTTTATTCTCAATGAAATATCTTTCATGGCATAAACAAAACTAATTTACTGGCGTCGGCCTTAAAACATTGAAATAATTAAGCGTTCAAAAAACAAAACAAAAAGCCACAATTCAATATTTAGTCTATCTTCCTCTTATCTCGATCATCTTGCAGTCGAATGGGCATGGAACTGACTAGTCTTTGCAAATAGCGACTGTTCTTAGACACGATATTCCAGGCATTCTGAACATACATACTTAAGTGTTCTGTCCATGGGCAGGTCTTTCATTGCAAACCCAGTAATTTCCAATTTTCCTATTTTCTGCCTTCCTCTTAGTCTCCGCATATGATCCACATATCCTAATGTCGTCTATTATTCCTTTCAACCAGAGACCCAACCAATTCCTTTTTCTCTTTCTAATCAGTTTCAGCATCATTCTTTCTTCACTCACTTTTTCAAACACAATTTTATTTCTTATTCTGTCTGTCCACTTCACACGCACCGTTCTTCTTCACATCCACCTTTCAAATGCTTCAATTAGTTTCTCTTCATTTCGTCGTAATGTCCATGTTCCTTCCCCATACAATGCCACTCCACACAAAGCACTTCACTAGTCTCTTCCTTAGTTCTTTTTCCAGAGGTCCGCAGAAGATCCTTCTTCTTCTATTAAAAGCTTCCTTTGTTCATGTTTGCAGTTTTTCTTGGGAAGGATAGGCCTAAATGCGGTAACATCCCGTTGCTTTCCGCACACCACTATCTCTTTCGCATTTTATTAGATTCCAGGGGGCCCAAGCGTGGAGATGAGGAGAGTGGATTTGACTAATTGGGCCCTCCGGACTTCACCGAAAGGCACGGCAAGGGTTAAATATTAGTTCTATCAGGATGTCTGACCCGATCAGAGAACGGGAAATCCCAATTAGCCTTTGCCCCCCGCATCCTGGACTAGCTTCTACGAATCATCAGAAAATCTTACAGTGTGATTGGGCCAATTTTTCCGAAAATGTTTCCACACTTTTGCCCTCGTAGCTCAGCGGACGAACGTCGGAATTTAGATGTCAACATCTCAGGTTCAATTCCTCGTTACTCCTTTTCATTTTATTGTGGTTCAAGATAGTATAATGTAATAATACAAAAAGAAAAACTAATACCAGTATTATGCAACTGGATTTTTCCAAACCTAATATTAAACTTATGTTATTTATATCGCTGGGGGGTGGCCGGGTAGCTCAGTTGGTAGAGCAGCTGGCTACGGACTGGAAGGTCCGGGGTTCGATCCCAGGTGGTGACAGGATTTTTTCTCGTTGCCAAACTTTCAGAACGGCCCCTAGGTTCACTCAGCCTTCTATAAAATTGAGTACCGGGTCTTTCCCGGGGGTAAAAGGCGGTCAGAGCGTGGTGCCGACCACACCACCTCATTCTAGTGCCGAGGTCACGGAAAGCATGGGGCTCTACCTCCATGCCCCCCAAGTGCCTTCATGGCATATTACGGGGATACCTTTACCTTTTACCTTTTATATCGCTGAAGAACGATTACAATATAAATAACTTAAATGTTATTTATACAGTATCACTAAAGAACGATAACACAATATAAATGATAAATATCGGTTTGTTTAATTAATATAAGATATTATATAATACGTATTTAATTATCTAAATAAAATAACCTATTTTACACAGAAAGATGGTTATTTGTGTTATAATAATTACTTACATAAAATACAGATTATTTATATTGCGAAAGAACAATAACAATATAAATAACTTGAATATTATTTTATAATGCTAATGAAGGAAAACAGAATATAAATGATAACTTGAATATTATTTATATCGCTAAAGAACGATAACAGAATATAAAAAACGTGAATATTATTCATATCGGAATTTCACAGATTTATTACAGATGTATTTAAGAAATTGTAGAAGAATAGTAATTAGTAACAGTGTTCTATTTATTCTTCTTGGAGCCAAATTTGTAACTTTTAAAAGTGTTGTTACTATGTTGAAATGTATGTGTTGTAACGGATGCTTGATTTGTTATGTATGTGAGTCAGTTATGGGATGCTTGATGTCGTCGCAATGTCGTAATTATAATTTGATTGTGTTTGTGTGACTATTGTGTATTAATGTATGATGTATGGTACGGAAAGCTGCATATTTGTGTTATAGAAGTGTTACGTATGTGTGTTGTTAATGTTTTTGTATGTTTCAAATTGATACCTGATATTTGTTTTGCAATCGCAGTGCCTAATTTACGGATTATTTATGTTTTGTTTACATCGCGTAAGCTAATTTAATTTTCTTTTCCATTTCTCTTTATGCTTTCTTTTTTTGTTTATAAAACTATAGCCCTAACATACATATGTAAAATAGGGCTAAACCCCATTGGAGACACAATAATAATAATAATAATTATTATTATTATTATTATTATTATTATTATTATTATTATTATTATTCATATCGTTATAAAACGATAACAGAATACAAATGATGACTTGAATTTTATTCATATCTCTAAAGAACGATAACAAAATATAAATAACGTGATATTCATAAAGAACGATAACTGAATATAAATGATAATTTGAATATCATTTACATCGCTAAAGATCGATTAAAAAATAAAATGAAAACTTGAAGAAGGCCCGAACCCACAACCTTTGAATCATTAAACAAGCACTCTACCGCTGGTCTACGAGGCGCAGATATGGAACACTTTCATAGTTCCGGAACTGCTTATACAAGCACATGCATCGTGTAACATCGCCGCGACCCGAAGTGGACTTTGAAAATATTCGCTGCTCACGAGTGCGGCCACTTTTTTTTTTTTTTTTGACAGCTGTACATGTTAGTCGTTCTGCTTCACTGACACCGAGAGACGCTCTATTAATTTTCACTCGGTAGAAATATAACCCAAGCTCACACAACTTAACAGTTTTGGTACCAACTTCCTAGCTCTAGTCATGCCTGTAATCTTTTTGACAAATTCATTTCTAATCCCACTAATGCTTTCTCATAAAAGAATCATGAGTTCAGCAGAAATCATATTATCTGTAGTAATGTCACGAGAGGTCTGAGATTTATCTGGGGAATCTCAGACCTCAAGTGACATTTATTAGGACTATTTCGTGAATAAAATAAAAATGTAAATAATATATCCCTAAAATTCGATCGCAAAATGTTAATAATTGTATATTAACGAATACTTAACCTATTCAGATATTGTGAAGTGGAAATACTCGTAGATGAATATCGATTACTGCAATAAAGAAATTCGATGTTATTATTCAGTAATGCCAATTGCGAAAAGCGAAATACAGGTTCAACAATGTTAATTACATGTACTGCACTTTTCTCTTATTATTATAACATAAATACATTTTCATTATCTGCTGAAATCATAATTTAATTTAACAGTAACAGTGGGGACAGCTATATACCAATGCTTATGTATTCACAGCGAGACATGTTGCTACACAGTGAAGCCATCTCTGTATAGATAGGCCTAATTAAAACACGAATTTTATTACGCCATACGGAAGGCAGTTTGATCAAAGACCTTATTATTACTATGCAAGGTCTTTGGGTTTGATATGCGATGATGTTACATAAATTTAAACATCTGACTTTCTATTAATTGTTTAATTTCATTCACAAATTACAAATTTTATAGGCTACAATTATTGGTTAAGTTACTCGTACCAGTGGGAGCAGGACCAATGTCAGCTGTGTCTTATTTCGACCTTTACTCACAATCAGTGCTACACGAAAGCATTTTTTATAGCTCGACAAACGCATTCTCGCTGTAGTGTGTAACGGAACTAAAGCTGCATTTACACAGTTCAATATTCCAATCGCGTATGCGTGCAATCTGGGAAGATTATTGAAAGAATCAAGTATAAAAGGTACGTTCAATTAAGATGCATGAAGATGTTGTGTCTATATGGTGCGCCGTTTTGAACGTCGTCTTCACTGCGTAAATATATTAATGAATATTAAATATCAATCTTGCATTCATTGCTTTAAAGTTGAAAGAAAAGTTTAACCGTGTAGTTGCATCTTAATGTATTCATCATCATAAATTTACGGGGAAAAAGTTGACGACAACGACTAAACAAAAGAACGACCATGCGATAAATTGATAGCGATAAATCTAGCTGCAAAAATTATCGCAAATTGTGACTGTGATTGGTTGGAATTCATTACACTTCATTGGTCGAAAATGGAATGACGTCATATAAACGAAATAGTCACTGTAAAGTTTCAAAAACCGATCTACGCTGTATATATTGCACTTAGGCCATTATAGCAGAGAAATATGGATGGACTCACAATGTCGGAGTCGCCATACGTGCAACAGGCATACGCTGAAACGTGAATAGTGGAAGTGACGGGACTCTGTGGGCATTCAGTCGACCGCGCTATCAGAATACGGCTCTAGCAGGGTGCGCTGTTTTTATTCCAGCGTTAAGCCGGTTGGCTGAATCCACAGAACGACCCTTTGATGCGAGGAGCACCTCAAAGCAAGAACCACTACAAACTACTTGCGAAGAGTATGGGCCGCCCCTTCGCACAACTCCGTTGTAAATGTTGCTGTTTCTAATTAGATGCGTGCTGCATTGTTATGTCTTGGCAATAACATTCTAATCCAAACTGAGCGACTCGGTGCTGCAGCAGACATGTGTTTGTAGAGCAGTTATGGTTTCAGCAACCATTAACCTGAGGTTTCTCAACTGTTATCCTCGTGCAGTCATAACTGTTCTAAGTCTTCAGCTGAAGCTGAACTCTTAGCGTTTAGGTTGCCTCTGCCTTGAAATGACTCATCTTGATCTTCATCAAAATCTAGAAAGTTACGTGTTAAGATTTGATATACAAGCAATAATTGGAGAGAATGTGAGAGGATGGCGAGAGATGTTGATGAAGGCAGAGTATGGAAAGATGTGCTGTAAATTGTGTTAATTACTCTGAATTTTAAGTAGTTGTAATGACTGAATCATCATTTCATGCTACTTAGATCATCTCATGTAATGTCATTTATTGCATTAAATATAGGTAAAATATTGGATATGTTCCTTATAAAACATTTTTTTCTCGAAAAGAAAGCAGAAACGAACAAAATTGTATTAAACTCTATTTTAAATATCTCGAAGAATAGCCCCCGAAACGAATGGTATTACTTACGGTTCACCCCGTATGCACAGGATGTATCTATATATGTGTCATAAATGTGGGGGCATAACCATAACAAAAGGTTCATATGAACATGGGTCCGCAAACCCTTAGTTAGGGAGTTATGGGTTTATTGGTAATGGCATAATTATGTGATACATTTAACAACACACATTTACAAAAATTGCTCAAAGTGACCTCCTCCTGCTTCGATGCATGCCCAGAGCCTGCGTTCCATGCTTTGCCGTATTCCGTGCAAATGTCCTGGGGTATTACGGATTTGATAAATTTGACGTGCTGCTACCGTATTCCCATCTGCTAGGCCATAAATGTAGTGCATATCCGTCATTTCTCTCACTGAATACATCTTGTGATGTGATGAATGTTACTGTGAATAACACATAACAGAAGAAAAGGTACTCAGACAAAACAAAACAAATGTCATGACCAACTGTAATGAAGAAAGTGGGAAAAATGCAAGTTTAAGGTGAATTACATAATCGGGTCACTACAGGAAATTCCTTTCATAACTCCCTAACGAAGGGTTTGCGGACCCATGTTCATATGAACTTTTTGTTATGTTTTGGTGTCAGAAATACGCCCCCACACTTATGGACACATATATAGATACATCCTGCATATACAAGGTGTCTCAATTAACTCTGTGACCTCAAATACTTTCGAAATTAAACAAGCCGTGAAAAATCTTCTTGAGTAGGCATGTACTCATGTCAGGGGCTCACACAATGGGAGGGTATGCACAATCCAAAAACTTAATACAATATCACTTTCTATTCAAAGTTACCTTTTTTTAAATGGAACGTGTATGATTTTTTCTAGCGAACTGAAAACTAGAGATACTATTAGTGATAACAGAAATGGTTTCAATTTTCTAAACCTCATACCTTCTGAAATAATTAACAAAAATTTTAAAAGATGGCAATGGAGACACTGTTTGCGATGTTATGCAAAGAGTGTGTGTACTGTACACACAGCAAGGATTGCCAAAAGCATGCATTAAACAACACAGTATCAGTACAGCACGCTCCACTTCTCAGTGTACTAGTGTCTCCTGATCTGGTTTCCTCTATGTGTATCAGTGTCAAAGAGATAAATTCCGTAGTAATATTTTGTTTACGGTGAAGCTTCCTTCACAAATCACGGTAATATGAATTTGATGAACATGCACTCCTCGTTCGTGCAAAATCCCCACTGGTTTCGCGAGGTTGTTCATAAACGGCAGTGGAATATCAATGTTTGGTACGGTATCATTGGCAACCGTATTGTAGGCCCCTATTTTTATCAGGGAATATAAAACAGACAGCAATACACATCATTTCTTCAAGACACTACCCCTTCTAATGGAGGACGTTGGATTGGAAACTCGTCTATCAATGTAGTTTCAGCAGGATGGGTGCCCCGCATACTTCGCACATGTTTGCAAAGAAGTAGTGAATGCAAAGTTTTCAAATCGGTGGATAGGACGGGATTGTCCTGTGAGATGGCCAGCTCGGTCCCCCCGACTTGACGCCATTAGACTTCTTTCTCTGGGGTGCAGTGAAAATAGATTGTATTAGAAAGTCCCAACGACACTAGAGTGTATTAGCGTATTACTGCAGCGTGTGCGGCAATATATACAGAAATACTACTATCTGTGCAACGTTCTCTTGTTCGCCTCTCCACAAGTGTATTGATGCAAACGGTGGTAACTTTAAACATCTGTTAGTGACACAGTTTCGTCAGAAAAGACAAGACTGATTATTTGTGAGTGCGATTTCCTTGAAGTTTCTTTGAGCTATAGACCATTAGTATTTTGTTTAGGGAAGTAAAATCACTTCCGTTATCAGCAATTGTACCTTTACTTTTCAGCTCGATAGAAAAACATACATGTTTCATTTAAAAAAGGCAACTTTCAGTTGAAAGTGATATTGTTTTAAGTATTTGGATTATGTATACCCTTTTATTGTGTGAGCCCCTGACATGGTTATATGCCTGCGCAAGTAGATTTTTCACTTATTGTCTCATTTAAAAAAATATTTGAGGTTGCAGAGAATACTGCATCGACGTTTATATTCTGAGATGGAAAGACAGTTGGAAGAAGAGCAGTTTGGCTTCAGGAAAAGAAAAGATACAAGGGATGCAATTGGACTATTACGAACAATCGGCGTAAGATACTTAGAGAATAATAAAGAAGTGTATATGTGTATGTAGTATTTTTGGACGTAGAAAAGTTGTTTCACAGAGTGGATTGGAACAAATTGTTGGACATCCTGAAGAAAATAAGTGTGCATTGGAAAGACAGAGGCTGTTCAGTAACGAGTCAAAGTCAGGATAAGAGAAGAAATGTTTGAAGGAAGTGAAATAGGTAAAGAAGTACAACGAGGAAGCCTTTGTCATGTACCCTGTTCAATATCTACTTGGAGGATTTGGTGAAGAATTGTTTTCACAACATGGGAGGGATAAAAGTAGGAGGAAGAAGAATAAAGTGCATAAGATTTGCTGATGATATGGCGTTGTTAGCAGAAAAGGAGACGATACTAAGGGATATGCTACTGGTGCTAAATGTGAGCTGTGGACAGTATGGAATGAAGATAAATGGAAACAAGACGAAGACCATGGTTGTCGGAAGAAAAATAAAGAAAGTAAACTTGCGAATTCTAAATGAGGCAGTACAGCAAGTGAACAGTTTCATATACTTGGGATGTACTATAAGCAGTAACTTGAGCTGCAGCCAGGAAGTCAAAAGGAGGATAGCAATGGCAAAATTAGCTTTTAATAAAAAAGGAGCATCTTCTGCGGACTTCTGGTAAAAGAACTAAGGAAGAGACTAGTGAAGTGTTTTATGTGGAGTGTGGCATTGTATGGGGAAGAAACGACGAAATGAAGAGAAACGAATAGAAGCATTTGAAATGTGGATATGGAGAAGAATGGAGCGTGTGAAATGGACAAATAGAATAATAAATGAAGCTGTGTTGGAAAAATGGGTGAAGAAAGAATTATGCTGAAACTGATGAGGAAGAGAAAAAGGATTTGGTTGGGTCACTGGCTGAAAAGAAACTGTCTACTGAAGGATGCACTGGAAGGAATAGTGAACGGGACGAGAGTTCGGGGTAGAAGAAGATATCAGATGATAGACGACATTAAGATACAAATCTAATCTTTCAGGTAAAGCTTCCTGTAAAGCAGATTTGAATAATTTCAAGGGAAAAATTGTTTCGGGGCCGGGTATCGATCCCGGGACCTCTGGTTGAACGTACCAGCGCTCTGCCAACTGAGCTACCCGGAAACTCCACCCGACACCGTCTCAACCTTTCCCTTTATGTCAACCCAACTCGCGTGGGCTGACGAAACGCCAGAGATCCACATCGAGTGCACACAAACTGTGTGACTTGAAAAAAGACAATAAGATATATGGATCATATGCAGAGACTAAGAGGAAGGCAGAAAATAGGAAAGATTGGAAAATGCTGGTTTTGCAGTGAAAGACCTGCCCATGGGCATAATATGTATGTATGTGAGTGTGTGTATGTATCTATGTATGTATGTATATGTATGTATGTAAATTAAAATTATGTTTTATTTGACGACGCTCGCAACTGCCGAGGTTATACATCAGAGTCGTCGTTGTGTCGAGATTTGGTCCCGCTGGAGTTCTTTTACATGCCACTAAATCTAATGAAATGAACCTTTTGCATTTACGCACACTTAAATGTCATCGGTCTGGACCGGGATCGAACCCGCAACCTCGGGCACAAAAGGCCAGCACTATACAGCCTGTACCACCCAGGGCGATTGTATGTATGTATGTATGTATGTATGTATGTATGTATGTATGTATGTATGTATGTATGTATGTATGTATTTATGTATGTGTTCTCCGTGACCCTCACGAAGTTACTATTGTGAAGATTGAAAAGCAACAATAGACATTTACGGGTAGGTCAATTTTTTACAGTATTATTATTGTTATTATTATTATTATTATTATTATTATTATTATTATTATTATTATTATTATTATTATTATGGCGCAAGACTACAACTTCAGTCGACATAAAATAAACTGAAAACAATGTAAATACATCATCTGTATGACCATGCCAGCTATCGGAACCGCTAAGCTTCTAGTTTAACAGTAATACTTATTCATCTCAACCAAGCAAATGGCCGCCCGTCGGCTGTCCAATTTGGGAGCATTAAAGGCTTCGGCCACAGTGCAAGCGGTAGGCGGCGCGGCGCGTTGAGTGGCGGCGTGGATGAATCACAAACGCGTGTTAGCAAATGCAGCTGGCCATAGTGTGAGCGGAGCGGCATTTTGGAGGGGAAGTTGGTTCAAGTACAACGCTACACGCCGCTGGCCGCCCGCTCTTGTTTGAGATTTTAGCGGCGCCGCTCACAATTGCACGTATGAATTGTCAAGAAATGAGAAAGAAGTTATCATTTAAGAAGTGAAAACCCGAATATTCCTATGGAAAAATTGGGAGAAGAACTTCAAAAACCTCTCCATGACGAGGAATATGTAGGAAGACATTTTACTGAACGCGAATAATATTTTTATAATATGTCGTGTGATGATGATGATGATTATTATTATTATTATTATTATTATTATTAGTCATACTTCGTAGAATATTGTCGGGATAAACACTCAGTGCTGCGTACAATAGTAAACATATTCCAACTCCGAAATAAAGGTACAATTATATGATTTAAATATTTCTGTTGTTACGATTAACGATCGTTAAAGCAAAGAAATACCGGTACGATTAAGACTATTAGCTCAAAAGTAATTATTTACAATCTCATACAAGAAATTGGCACTTCTGTTATGAAAAAACACAATCTATTAAGTACAAATTATAATGTTACATTAACATCTGCGACTGATTGAAATAATCAGTGAAGTTATCCATTATTTGTCTATCAAATTCACTGCAACTATTATTCCTGCGATCTGAGTTCTAATGAGTTTGCACATCATCAGTTCTCTAATTTGTAAAGTCGTTTCATGATAATGCAGATCATTCTTTGTCGCAATCTTTTCTCAAATGGAAGATTATAATATGTGCTGGCTCTTTTCACATTTGTGTCCATATTTCTATCGTGAATCGCCACTTAGCACGCAATATTCAGAAAGCACATTCCACGTATTATTTTTCGAACACTAGATAAACGTTGATTAAAATTTTCCCTTCTAGGCGTTAGTTCTCTCGCTAGATATTGCCTCATAAGATAAAGTTTTAGAGGATAGGCTTCATCTCAAATTAGTACAAGTGATACCTTTACATGTGAGTTCGATAGTTCAGGCACATTGACCCTGTTGGTCTCCAACAAATTGAAAAGTGTAAAGTTGTGAAAATGCCTCCATCACTGTGTTTTCCTCTTCCCACCTAATGAATGGTTAAAATGTTTAGTCTGCGCTAGCAATACTCTGTAGTAATACTACGTAAATTAAAATATCTGGAACCGAATTTATCAGAAACCTTTACCTAACCATGCTTTTCGTCGTTTGTTACGAAGCAATTAGGGAACCACAACGTTCGTAGTAATCACTGACTACTTCGTTTAATTTTTCTTTATTTGGTTATGGTATAAATTCTTTAATCGATTCATTTTAGATTACCTCACACGTTTGTCTTGCCATTACAATTGCTGTAAATTTTCCTACCCTGAAGGAAAATGCCAGTAATCGCAATGATGTCCCTGTGGTTATAAACCTACGAGAAAGAGTGATGTTAGAAATTTATCTTAAATTTTGTTCATCTTAACGTAGTAGATTACTTAATATTAGAATATATTAATATTTCAGTCACTAATTCATTAAATATTCATTATTGCATTCTATTTCAGAAGACGTGGCAAAAATAAGTCGTAGAATTTAAAAGATAAATTTGAGAAGGAACTCTAGAAGCTCCCAAAGATACGAAGCGGTGCCGAAGCTCTTGAATCGCTACATCGTTATGAACGTTTTTCGACTGACGATGTTTATGAAGGACGTCGTCCTTTCTGATAAGACTGTAGGAAATCTTTCCTTCCAGGAGATCCCATCGACACCAAACAGTCCTGATTTGGGAGAAAGTAAAGATAATTATCAGCGATGATAACGTATCACTTCAGACGAATATGTCTTCGAATGCCTCAACACCAAAGCCAAGGGCTCGAATATAAATCTAAATTATTTAAATATATATCACTTATATAAAAATATATTTATGTTAAATATATTTATCAATATTTGGTTATTTAAAATAGGACCTTATCTATACAATAATATAAAAAATAATTTATGCTGAAACTAGAGTAGTTCGATAGCCTGTTAATAAAGCAACGGCAAGAGAGTATATTTTCAGTGGTACGGAGCACAATTTTTAATGTCTCTTTTGCCGCATATGAAAAGTAATAATTATAAATTAATTATAAATTAAAATTTGCACAGTAAACTATTGTAAGAAGTTTTAAATGCAATTAATCAAAATGAAAAAAAAAAAAAAAAGAAAAATATTGAAAACTGCTCATTTCTAATGTTAAATTTTCGTAAGTATAAACATGTGTGTTTTTTTTTTGCCATGTAAGATGCAGCCCATGCAATTATTCGTAATGAATGAGACTTAATTCCATCAACACAAAAATTTAAGGATTCGTAGGACTATTTTTATTTAATATAATTTATATGCAGTATAGCCTACCTGCATCATTGCAAGAAGAATGCATAATCCTGTGTCTTTAACTTAAAATAATTGTATCTTAATATAATGATTAGCCATTATGCAATAGTGATAAATCTCCGAAATTTGATGGCTTGCTTCTGTAGTCTCTCCTTATTTTTATTTAGAAAATAGTCGAAAGTTGTAATAGGCATGCGAGTATACTTCAAATATCTATCTGGAAATGTCCCTAATTCTCCATACAAACGATGAAATTCTCAGTTTCACATCTCTTATTAAATAGATGAACATAAAATTCTCTTCCATTCCTATTTTAAGCTGTTCTTTCTAGATAAGAATTGCCTAAAAGCAAACACTGTCATGATCTCATCTCCACGCCGGCCGCGCCGCACCGCTCACCAACTCTGCGCTATATGGCCACACCAACGCTCTTTCCTCCCCACTCCTCAATTTTTCGAGAGCGGTACCGCATCGAAGATCTATCACTATTGCACAATGGCTAATCATTATATTAAAATAAAATTATCATGCATTCTTCGAGCAATGATGCAGGTAGGCTATACTGCATATAAATAAAATAAAATAAAAACAGTCCTACGAATCCTTAAATTTTTGTGTTAATGGAATTAAGTCTCATTCATTACGAATAATTGCATGGGCTGCATCTTACAAGGCAAAAAAACACATGTTTATACTTACGAAAATTTAACATTAGAAATGAGCAGTTTTCAATATTTTTCCATTTTTTTCATTTTGGTTTATTGCATTTAAAACTTCTTACAATTGTGTGCTGTGCAATTTTAATTTTTCCACTGCACTTATAATTATCACTTTTCATATACGGCAAAAGACACATTAAAAATTATGCTCAGGACCACTGTATATATGGTACTATTTTAAATAACCAATTATTGATGAATAGATTTAACATAAATATATATTTTATATAAGTGATATATATTTAAATAATTTAGATTTATATTCGAGCCTTTGGCTTTGGTGCTGAGGCATTCGAAGACATATTCGTCTGAAGTGATACGTTATCATCGCTGACAATTGTCTTTACTTTCCCCCAAATCAGGACTGTTTGGAGTCGATGGGATCTCTTGGAAGGAAAGATTTCCTACAGTCCTATCAGAAAGGACGACGTCCTTCATAAACATCGTCAGGTCGAAAAACATCTTTAACGATGTAGCGATTCAAGATCTTCAAATTTATCTTTTAAATTCTACCACTTATTTTTGCCACATCTTCTGAAATAGAATGCAATAATGTATATTTAATGAATTAGTGACTAAAATATTAATATAATATTCTAATATTAAGTCTTCTACTACGTTAAAACGAAGAAAAATTTAAGGTAAATTTCTAACATTACTCTTTCTTGTAGTTTTATAACCACAGGGACATCATTGCGATTACTGGCATTTTCCTTCAGGGTAGGAAAATTTACAGCAATTGTAATGGCAAGAGAAACGTGTGAGGTAAACTAAAATGAATCGATTAAAGAATTTATAACATAACCAAATAAAGAACAATTAAACGAAGTAGTCAGTGATTACTACGAACGTTGTGGTTCCCTAATTGCTTCGTAACAAACGACGAAAAGCATGGTTAGGTAAAGGTTTCTGATAAATTCGGTTCCAGATATTTTAATTTACGTAGTATTACTACAGAGTATTGCTAGCGCAGACTAAACATTTTAACCATTCATTAGGTGGGAAGAGGAAAACACAGTGATGGAGGCATTTTCACAACTTTACACTTTTCAATTTGTTGGAGACCAACAGGGTCAATGTGCCTGAACTATCGAACTCACATGTAAAGGTATCACTTGTACTAATTTGAGATGAAGCCTATCCTCTAAAACTTTATCTTATGAGGCAATATCTAGCGAGAGAACTAACGCCTAGAAGGGAAAATTTTAATCAACGTTTATCTAGTGTTCGAAAAATAATACGTGGAATGTGCTTTCGGAATATTGCGTGCTAAGTGGCGGTTCACGATAGAAATATGGACACAAATGTGAAAAGAGCCAGCACATATTATAATCTTCCATTTGAGAAAAGATTGCGACAAAGAATGATCTGCATTATCATGAAACGACTTTACAAATTAGAGAACTGATGATGTGCAAACTCGTTAGAACTCTGATCTCAGGAATAATAGTTGCAGTGAATTTGATAGACAAATAATGGATAACTTCACTGATTATTTCGATCAGTCGCAGATGTTAATATAACATTATAATTTGTAGTTAATAGATTGTGTTTTTTCATAACAGAAGTGTCAATATTCTTGTATGAGATTGTAAATAATTACTTTTGACCTAATAGTTTTAATCGTACCGGTATTTCTTTGCTTTAACGATAGTTAATCGTAACAACAGAAATATTTAAATCATATAATTGTACCTTTATTTCGGAGTTGGAATATGTTTGATATTGTACGCAGTACTGAGTGTTTATTCCAACAATATTCTACGAAGTATGATTAATAATAATAATAATAATAATATTAATAATAATAATAATAATCATCATAATCATCATCACACGACATATTATAAACATATTATTCGTGTTCAGTAAAATGTCTTTCTACATATTCCTCGTCATGGAGAGGTTTTTGAAGTTCTTCTCCCAATTATTCCACAGGAATATTCGGGTTTTCACTTCTTAAATAATAACTTCTTTCTCATTTCTTGACAATTCATACGTGCAATTGTGAGCGGCGCCGCTAAAATCTCAAACAAGAGCGAGCGGCCAGCGGCGTGTAGCGTTGTACTTGAACCAACTTCCCCTCCAAAATGGCGCTCCGCTGACACTATGGCCAGCTGCATTTGCTAACATGCGTTTGTGATTCATCCACGCCGCCACTCAACGCGCCGCGCCGCCTACCGCTTGCACTGTGGCCGAATTCCTCGTGCTAATAATGACTTGCAGAAAGAAATGCAGTCTGGAAATTGTACACTTTCGTTTTCCATAAAGGTAATACAGAGGCTTGATTTCTTAGAAAACGGTTTCGTAATATTTGAAGCTAACCCAGCCTTGTTAAATAAAATATAAGGCAAGAGACAGTCACTTAAATCAGATTTACGCAATACTTCAGGCGTGCTGGTTTTGTTGGAGTGGGAGAAACGAACTGTAATCGCTAGCGGGGGACAAGTTCGCAAGTCTGCCGAGCTTGTAAGTTGTCCCCTCATGTCTCCGTGGACTCAGCAGACTCCAGGTGCTTTATTGCTCCACTTGAAGAGTTCGGTTGGAATGTTTGCGTAGACATCCTGTTTCCCTAAGCGCTGTATTGCAAGAGAAAACACACATTTCGAATATTTGCTTCGACTTGCTATAACAGAAAAATTGAAACTAAAAGGTGGTAACAAATCGATTCGGAATAACTAAAAAAGTTACTTAAGAAACAAGACTATAGCAGCAATATGTCTGAAAGGTGTCAAATTTACGCATGTCCTCATCAAAATGAAATCGTTTTATAATACAGATCATCTAGTACTATAACCCTCAAAATTGAAATTGGTTTGCTAGAGACCGGAGAGAATAAGATTTTTGGGAAGGCCGAGACGTAGGTGGGAGGATCATATTAAAATGGATTTGAGGGAGTTGGGATATGATGGTAGAGACTGGATTAATCTTGCTCAGGACAGGGACCGATGGCTGGCTTATGTGAGGGCGAAAATGAACCTCCGGGTTCCTTAAAAGCCGTAAGTAAAGCCATATGTATACCCATGCACTATAAAATATTGATCTTTGCTTGCAAATGACTTGAACTGCATTTATACCGGCACATCACTTTATTTTTACTTGCATTTTTATTGTACCTGCCAGAGGTCTGCATCGGACGTTTTCGCTCTAGCGCCAAGTAGTTCATAGCATAATGCGATAGGTAGCGCATATGCATGATGGGTAAAATTGTCGCGAGCGATAAATCCTCGAACGGTATAAGCCGAGCGTTAGGCATTCGTTCTTGTTACAGTGATGAACTGTGTAGTAACATCATAGATGTTTAGCATTTCAAAATTGTGCAGTGTTTAACTAACCTCTCCATAGTACAACTACAAAACTTGCTTTAAAATGTAATATAAATGTTGTAGGTAAATGTTTTTTTTTTCCCCCCACACAGGAGTGATTTTGTTTTTGCCACATCTGACAGATGTTATTGGATGTAAATGTAATTATTACAAACTGAGAACACAATCACGATAATGCAAGAACCGCATCAAGTTTTGTAGTAATAATAATAATCTCTAATAATTAGTGTATCAATCTTTGCGTCTGTAACAGTTGTGCAGCATTATTATTCGTTTTATTATATTTTCTGTGACGTTATCTCTGTACTAATATTGTTATTAATCTACTGCTATATCAATAATATTTTGTAAAACGTTTCTACATTGTCGCAATATATAGGCGGAACACTATGTATGAACCTATCGTATTATATATGTGGTAAATCAAATATTGAATAATTATTAATTAGCAATAATAACTGTATATCGAAGTTTTTCATACTATTTTATTTATAACTTCATGTTACTGTTTTGGTACTTTCCATTATACTGTTCCATTAACGTTTGTCATAAACTCAGAAAATAAAGCCTTATTTTTCCCGTGTGGGCAAAACATATATTGTGTATATTATCTGTCGCCTTCGTACAAGATAAGACATGTCGGTGAGATGACCTTGTACTGTGCTTCTATTTATTACGAGCGTATCACGACCGATCTTATCTCGCTCGAGGGTGCGGCATTCGACCGAGTTCAAGCGAGCGATTTAGCCCCAATACAGCACTCTGGTACCTGCGTTTATGAATGTACTTGACTCCCACCCCTTTCACTAATGTCCTTGCTAACGTCAGCCACACAAACTTACGGCCGCTGTTGCTAGCAGTGAAGTAAACAGTACAGTGTACAGTGTGTTTCAGAAATATGTTGCATTTTCTATAGAAGAAACAGCTTATATTATTGAAGTTTATTTTCACACAGGTATGGTGTGTAGCATAACTGAATTTATCTGTGTGGACTGAGCACAAATGAAGATTAGAGTTACCGAAAGTATGGTACCCTATAATATGGTACGGTACTTAACAGCATTATTAGTCCACACCTGTGGAGTAACTGTTAGCGTGTCTGGCCGCGAAACCAGGTGGCCCGGGTTCGAATCCCTGTCGGGACAAGTTACCTGGTTGAAGTTTTTTTCGGAGTTTTCCCTCAACCCAATTTGAGCAAATGCTGGGTAACTTTTGGTACTGTACCCCGAACTCATTTCACCGGCATTATCACTTTCACTTCATTCAGACGCATAATAACCTGAAATGTTGATAAAGCGTCGTAAAATAACCTATTAAATAATTTAAAAAGCATTATTTAAACAAGAGTTTTGTTTTACTGTTTGTAGGTGTGAAGGACGGTGATGGAAACTGGAATTGCAATATAACCGAATGTGAACAACAGTTTTTTTTTTTTTTTTTCACTCTTTCCTGATTATATCATTATGGAATATTTTCGTACAAATGCCATTAATCTGGTAGATAAATTTAGAGCAACAGGGTGTACAGAAAGGAAGAAAAGTGTAAGATGACCAACAAAGGTGACAAAAGATGCTGTAGAAGATGCTAGAGAAAGGATGCAGCGAAGTTCTAATAAGCTGGCCAAGAAGTTAGCTGTGGAAATTGGGGTTTCTTACGGAAGTGCTCACAAAATTCACAGGAATAAATTAGGTTTAGTATTATGCTGAATAAAGTAGACATTACATAATGAATATAACCGCCTGAAGAGTTGAGTTTGTGAAAAAAAAAATTGTTACTACTTTACTGTTTTTTGATAAAATACCGTAAAAGTAATGATCAAACTGAAAATCGTAATACTGTATTTCCCTGTAACATAAATGGATACACTAC
Source organism: Periplaneta americana (assembly GCF_040183065.1). Lineage (NCBI taxonomy): Eukaryota > Metazoa > Arthropoda > Insecta > Blattodea > Blattidae > Periplaneta > Periplaneta americana. The sequence goes on along the minus strand of NC_091121.1, from coordinate 104,508,721 downwards.
TTTTCTCTCCTCGTATAGCTAGTAAAATGATTTGTTTACATATTGCACTAGCAACTCCAAACCCCTGTAATGGAAGGGGATAACAGCGTTTCCGAGTATAGCTAGGTTAATGTTAAAAATGCTGGTAAAAATAAAGTGATGTCCCGGTATAAAGGTTGCATAATGATGATCTGCAAGTAAGAAATAAAACATGAAAATATGCTAAAATCCGCCCCTAATGATTATAAATGTAAAATAATAATTGACTTAGGTAATTTTTTGGTTAAAATATAATCAAATTGATTAAACATAATTATTTTGTCTCTAGAACAGTCTTTATCATTATTAGAGAAAGTTTTCCATATATTCTGCTGAAGACGAGAATTAATTCACATTCGTCTCAGGTTCGAGTACATATCATGGCATGTTAGATCGTTGTACACTCCAGGCTACCTGTTCCTTGCGCTTAAACTCTAATTACATGTTGCTTTGGATCAAAGCATCTCTTAACACATCTGACTGCTGGGTAATTCAGCTCTGTCTCTGTAACTGTTCATGATACCATGGAATTTCCTATATTCGGTTTGATTGGTACTATGCACGAATAATACAGGGTGTTTAAAATTCACGACAAAATTACAGGATTGGATTCCACACATATAGAGATGAAGAAAGGTTATATAAACATTTATTCCGGAAATTCGTAGTTTTTGAGATATCACACTTTGTTTGAAGTTCCAGTAATTATACACTCTCCTGATTATCTAACAATAAATATTGCAGACTCTGCTCGTCGTGTCTTTGTGCTACGAGTAAGTTCGAAAAGCTTGGCGTTGTACGTAATTGAAAGGTTCAGAACCATAGTGGGCCAAGCGCCATTTACTAAAACCGTAGAAAACAAGAGTTAAAATGAAGTTATTACCATAATTCAATGGAAACATATAGCAAGCAATATAAAGTATACACATTAAAACTAAATGATATGTCAATCTTCATTAAACTACATTATTCACTTCATTTAACCCTTGCTTTCTCCGTTTTTAATAAATAGCGCTTGGCCCAATATGGCTCTGAACCCTTCAATTCATATCTGGCAGCATTAACATAATTTCTTACTAACTGACAACATATTTACTACTCAGTTTTTAAGAAATTGAAAGAAATGTACCACAGAAATGGCAACATAACCATAATAAATATTACTGCCGTATGCAAAAGTTATGAAATATTCAGTGATCGACGCTGAATTGGAAGTAATTCGTAGATGTTATGTTTGCAATATTATAAATTTAGTTAGGCCTACAATTAATACTGTACACTGCAGTGGTTACATACACTGGATACAGATTTCCAAATAATAGATTACGGTACCCCAAATATTTATCTATTCAATTACGTTGATATGTCTTACAACATATTGTGATCCAAGACAAAATACGATGGATATAAATAGAATAAAACTAACAGCACTTGATTAATGAGTGCCGATGTTTTATTTAAATGATAAAAGTTGGAATTTTTTTATATTATTAAAATGATTGGTGTAATAAATCAAGTATTCAAACCATCATATCACGTCGGTCTGAATGACGCAGTTGGTACAGTGCAAGCCTTCTATGTCCGAGGTTGTGGGTTCGATCCCTGCCAAGGTCGATGGTATTTAAGTATGCGTAAATGCGACAGGCTCATGTCAGTAGATTTACTGGCATGTAAAAGAACTCCTGCGGGACAAAATTCCGGCACACCGGCGACTCTGGTATAACCTTAGCAGTTGAGAGCGTCGTGAGATAGAACATAATTTAAATCAAGTATTCAAACTATCACAAGTTCATCGACATACCAGGCTTAATATCTACAAAAGTTTAGCTCGACCAGTCTTAGTTTATGGTAGTGAAGCATGGACACACAGAGAAATAGTTGAAGGACGATTGACATCTGCTGAAATGCGTTTCTTGAGACGGACAGCAGGATACGAGTATATACTTCTAGACCAGTGGTCGCCAGCACTCGCTGAAAAGGGTAGAGTGCATGGAGGGTAAGGAAATATGCTCCGTCGTGCACAAGGGATAGAGAGACAGCATACCCGCAGCAGCCACGAATGCACGTTAGGGCAGTGTCTTGTCCGCGGGTAAGAGACGCTAGCCCGAAAGTGCAGTGTTTTGATGACCGCTGTTCTAGACAATCGAAGAAATTAAGAAAATCTCCAGGAGCTGAAAGTTGAACCAATTTTGCAATACATTCGTAGTTTTAGAACTCAATGGAAATACCATGTGGAAAGAATGAACAAGTTAGATTTCCCAAATATATACGCCAAGAGGTTGTCGATTTCCTGGAAAGCCTAAAAAGAGATGAGAGACCATAACAGGCTAGGGAGGACTAATACTTGCACGTAGATGATGATGATGATGATGATGATGATGATGATGATGACGACAACGACGACGACGACGACGACGATGATGTTATTGTTGTAAATTATGTGTTTGGATCATAAACATAGTTATGTGTGGTAACAATTAAGGTAGATGATTATGCCCACTAATACACCAACTTACAATTTATACACCAGATGAACATTAAACTCACGTTTTTAATAATGGATTACTGAAAATTCTTGTTTATTAAATATTTTGGTATACCAATATTTCCCGGGTGCATGTATTTTAGTTACAACATATTATGATCGAAGCAAAATACACGGCGGAAGAGGCAACTCTTGCGTCGATAACGACTCATATGACGTAATGAATCTTACTTAGTACTGCAGTAAGTAACCTATTCTGCGTTGTTATCTCGGAATATAACCATCGAATATATCCAAGGCATCTTGTTTCAAACACAATGTTTACTCCTCATTTAAAGTCATTGTGGAACTGGAAGGTATTCTTGTTTTGAAGTAGGAAACAAACGTATTGAGAATCTGCTTCATAACAATCATTCGATGCCGACAAGTGGAGTACATGCTTTTCCGATTGTCAATGTAATGGTGCTGTTTCGGATGGAAGTTAATGGGAGTCAAAATTGCAGTCTGCCGTCCTTCAAAACTTAATACATCATCTTACTCCACGTCCGTCAAGTGTTACTCGACCAAGGCCAGTGGAGTCCTGCAGCTCGGAGCCGTGGCGCTACTGCTCCTGCGTTCGTAATACCGCATCGCGATAGTTCACATTACGCCCGCGGCTCCACTCGCCTTGGTCGAGTAATAACATTACAGCTTAGTGCATAGATGTACGATTGTTATGGGAGAAGTCCAAAGTTAAAAATCTTTTCAGTTTCCATGATAAATACAGTATGTATAAAATTGTGCTTTATAATAGGCCTACTTCGCATATTTTGGTATTTTAGTCTCTGACGTATAGAGAATATTAATTGGTTGTTGTTTTGTTAGCGAAATGTTAAGTATGTGTGTTTTATTTTACTTTTATGGTTTATAGTAGTTGTAGTTTTGCTGTGTTTGCTGTTTTTCAATCGTTGTACTGATATCCACACCTGTGGAGTAACGGTTTAGCGCGTCTGACCGCGAAACCAAGTGGCCCGGGTTCGATTTAATTTTTTTAAATTTAATTATGGTTTATTTAACAACGCTCGCAACTGCAGAGGTTATATTAGCGTCGCCGGTGTACCGGAATTTTGTCCCGTAGGAGTTCTTTTACATGCCAGTAAATCTACTGACATGAGCTGTCGCATTTAAACACACTTAAATGCCATCGACCTGGGCGAGATCGAACCCGCAACCTCGAGCACAGAAGTTCAGAGCTATACCAATTACACTACCGAGGCCGACCCCGGGTTCCATTCCCGGTCGGGGCAAGTTACCTGGTTGAGATTTTTTCGGGCTTTTCCCTCAACCCATTAAGAGCAAATGCTGAGTAACTTTCGGTGCTGGACCCTGGACTCATTTCACCGGCATTATCACCTTCATCTCATTCAGACGCTAAATAACCTAAGATGTTGATAAACCATCGTAAAATAACCTACTAACTAACTTGTACTAATACTGACTCTCTTCGTTTTCTGTATGGTTGAACGTTTGCTAGTAGTGTAGATTTCACTTATTTTTTGGTTCGTGTTTTTATCGTAGGTGGAGGTAGTATACTATATGTATTTGTAGGTAAGTTTTCATTCATTTCTTGTGCAGGAGGCGGCGATGTTGGGTACGGCGGATGACGGTTTTAACTATTATAGTGGTTGTGTATTTTGTACGTCCGATTTTAGTTCCTAAATGCAGTTGAAAGTGATTTGAGGAAGTGGCTTATTATTCGCGGCGTTCTTTCCGATTTTTGTGAATATGGCAATTGTAGAGGAATTGTTGGAGCTAAATTGAATACCTACTAAATTTCTTAGATAACTTACGAAGTTATGATAGCCTACATATTTTAAGTGAAAGAAGAAGATATAATGTTCATTTTGTTCAATTTATAGCAATATATTTTTAAGTTGTGTTCATTTGGTAAGTACGATGTATTAATTTGTATTATTTAGGTTAGGTTAGTTTTCAGTGTGTATTAAAAAAATACGTTTAAAATGTTTTTAAAAGAGGTAAAAAATGGTGACCGCTATTTTTATGTATATATACACACACCATTCTTTTATATTCTTTACTTATTGCCATGTTACACGTTTAGAATTATTACAGCTGTATTAAATATGGACGTATTTCTTGTATGTTTACTGTAGCAAATGAAGAGAATTATAACTTATTTCCTAAACATGCAGAGATTATCAGACCGTCAATATTTCGGGAACTAGTACCAGGTTTACCGTTATCTCCAAGACCGGTGATATTTCGTTGAAGAACGTGGTTAGAAGACATTTTCCTACGTAATAAACGCACTTAATATCGAAGAAAGTTTCGCTATTATTATTATTATTATTATTATTATTATTATTATTATTATTATTATTATTATTGTTGTTGTTGTTGTTGTTATTATTATTATTATTATTATTATTATTATTATTATTATCATCATCATGTAATGGTACTTGTGCCGTAATGGAACTGAATGTCCAGTATCTCAGATATCTTTTTAATTGGTTTTGTAATGACGCTGTGTTAACTACTAGATTTTACTTTCGATGAAATTCATAGCGTGGTAGCAAAATTGTATTTGGCGAGATGAGATCTAATATTCGCCATGAGATTACCTGATATTCACTTAAATTTGTATACAACTTCAGATGAAGATCCAAAGTAGGTAATCATCCCAAGCAGAAATCGAACCTACACCCGACTGAAACTCCAGATCAGCAGTCGAACGAACTACCGAGCTCTTAGGTCAGGATCTTCTCTTGTGTAGATATAGTCAAGAGAGAATGTTATTGTCTTGGCCTATGATGGAATTCCTCTATCAGTCTGTAGTAAATCACTTTAACACATTCTTTTTCTTCATATTAGTATTGTTTTGTATTATTATTATTATTATTATTATTATTATTATTATTATTATTATTATTATTATTATTATTATTATTGAGAATCATTAACCAAGTCTTTCCAATCACAAAAGTCCAAAAACATACACGACTTAAATTATAAAGGGTGTTTCAAAAATACGGGGCATAATTTCAGGTATGTATTTCCCACATGTAGACAATCAAAATAGTTCATTACAACATGTGTCCGGAAATGCTTCATTTCCGAGTTATGGCCTTCACAACATTGAAATTCACCGAAACGTTTTTCTTTCCGCACGTCGTTGTCATTACAGAAGATGTTCAAAATGTCCACCTCCTGCTTGAATACAGACCTCACATCGATGTCTCATTGACCTGCGAACACATCCCAAACTCCAGGAGTATTGCGTATGTCCTCAGATCATGCCACAATTCGATTCCGAAGGGATTCCAAATCAAGCACCGGAGACGAATAAACCAATGATTTTAAATGGCCCCACAAGTAGAAATCGAGAGGGTTCAGATCAGGTGAGCTTGGAGGCCAAGCAATTGGGCCACCTCTACCTATCCATCGATCAGGAAACCTTCGATCTAAGTACCGGCGAGCCGAACGACTGAAGTGTGCAGGAGCGCCATCATGCAAGAAGTGAATATGTTGACGATTGATCAGTGGAGTGTCTTCTAAAACATGAGGTATGGTGTTTTCCAGGAAGTTTGTGTATGCCTGCCCCGTAAGTCTATTTGATTTGAATACATGTCGCACAGTCTAACGCCTACACAACACTGAATGTAACCTTCGCCTCGGAACGAACTGTCAGAGTGCCCTCTTAATGTCTCCTTTGACGGCAACGACCTGCGGAAAGAAAAACGTTCCGGTGAATTTCAATGTTGTGAAGGCCATAACTCGGAAATAAAGCATTTCAGGACACATGTTGTAATGAACTATTTTGATTGTCTACATGTGGGAAATACATTCCTGAAATTATGCCCCGTATTTTTTAAACACTCTGTATAAAATTTTAGAACGATCAGTTCTCAGCTATGGCAGTGAAGCCTGGACTGTTCGACTTCAAGATGGCCGACGATTGACAGCTGCAGAAATGAGATTTTGATGAAGAACTGCTGGCTATAATCTTCTGGATCACAAGGGGAACACGTATTGTGCAATATATACAACGATACAGACAAGACTGGCTTCAGCATGTGTAAAGAATGCGAATGGAGCGTTCCGGTCCGGACTACCTAGACCAGCAGTGACCAAAGCGGGTGTCGTGATTACATCGTGCAATCACATACTTTGAAACGGGTACGAGGAGTTTCCTGTCCATTGCTGTGTTTTTCATTCACGTACTGAAGTCAAGCAGTGGCGGTATCATGTCGCTCTATAAACTCTGCCTCTACAAGCATTAAGAGGAGGTTTCGTAAAGAATGAGGATTATTTTGTTGTTCTGTCGGCCAAAATATAATATAGTTTACATTGCTCAACGGTTCAATTAGGAGTACATAGAAACATTAATTGCCACGCTGAATAATTTATTATTATTATTATTATTATTATTATTATTACTGACCACTAAGTAACTTATGTGTTTCTATAATTCTTCTGTACGTGCATGAATATTGTTATTTTTAGATCTTCTCTCTAGAAGGATAAAAATTATTAGTTTTTATCTCAGTTTTAATCTTCTTAATCTTTAGATGAGGATAACTATTTATTAGTTCTTCATTTAATAATAATATTGTAGAAAAAATTGATTCAATATTATATGCCAACGAACTGTTAAACGCCAGGAATTGACTCGTCTTAAATCATAGCCAGGAAGAGAAAGATGAGATAAATGTAAGGAAGTCAGCTATCTAATGGGGTTTGAAATATCTCGTGCTCTAATAGAACAGAATTTATCAAAAGAGTAATCATTGAAATAGCTTAAATAACTTGGCCATAAGAAGTTTTTAATTTTGAAAAACTACGAATTTATTGTTCAAGTATCGAGAGAAGAATTAAAAAAAAATCCTGATCATATTCAAGAGGAAGGTTAAAAAAAGAAACAAGAAAAATCGTATATTATTCACTGGCTCTTGATGACAGCAGTGACATTACTGATACAGCAAAGCTTGAGATCTTTACCCGCGGGATTGATCAAGATGTTAGTACAGGAACCACCACTGGTTGTAGTTTTCATACCAACTGCCTTTCCTCCTCCTCCTCCTCCTCCTCCTTACTCCATAAGCTGTCTGTCGCATGTAATCACTGCAGTTCGAGTTTTGGTCACCGCTGACCTAGACGGATGCTTCACTACACACCACGAGTGGACAGATTTATTGGAAGACGTCACAAGAGATGGTTGGAAACCGTAACAGGGCACTAGGCCTACCACTTTGAAAGAGGAGTAGGAGGAGGATGATGATGATGATGATGATTATTATTATTATTATTATTATTATTATTATTATTATTATTATTATTATATTTACCGTTAAGGCCTATCTCGTTGCACCTTCCTTGGTAGCGCTCTGTTTCCCGTCACCAAGAGTTTTCAACCTTTTGAAGATTGTGAGCACCGCACACAAGTGATATTAAGTGAGCGAGCACCATAAAATCGAATAGGATTAATATAACTTAAAATATATTTTTTATATGACAAAAATACCTTACTTAGTTTGAAAAAAAATGTTACTAGGTACTCACCAACCACACTTGAGTGCTAGTAGTTGGCCGAGAATTGCAGTGAACAACTAAGGTGATCTCCAAATTCTCCATCACAAAAAATTAATGTCGATTATCTCTGAACAACGACTTATACTGTGAAAACGATCTTTCCACACCTCAGGACGTCAGACGTGCATATTTAAAGCAGTGGCGTATACTGGTTAAAGGGTTTGGGCTACCACTGACCCTATTATTACACAAAATATATTTTAAAATCCCTATAATAAAATTCCTTACATATTTATGTGAATTCCAGACGTCTAGATTGGGACGAAAATACGTTGATGACTTCGTCCTTGAAATTACATTTGGGCCACTTGCAAAGTTTCTGTAGAAATGACTTTTCAATGGATATTAGTGCCAAGCCGGATAAACGTTCTTGTGTATGAGTTGATCTACAGTAGGATTTTATTCTCTTCAACGCAGAAAATGTTCTTTCTACCGATGCTGATGTAGCTGGTATTGTCACAATTAATGTTGCCAATTTAAGGACTTCAGGAATAACTTGGTTCAGCTGGTTTTCATATATGGCAGATAATATTTCATGGATAGGTTTGTTCGAAAAATCAAAGACTTCTGCTGAATATATTACACTTAATTCATTTTTCAAACGTACTTGATCAAAGTGACTGTTATAGGACTGAAATAATTTGTTTAATGCCTCATTCGGGAAGTTTTCTCTATAAGCAGAAAATTTTTGAGAATCTAGAAGATGTGTGAACTGAAGCTTTCCATAATCAGAAAATCTGTCAGTAATTTCCATGTGCATACGATCTAGTATGCTGTAGTACAGCTGCCTGTATTTCAATTCATCATCTCCTTTTCTTCGCTTTAATGGTGGTTCCATTGTATAGGCTGAAGAATTTTAATTTTCCATATTACTCCATATGGATGGAAACCCATTACGTCTGAACTCGGATATAGTATTTTTTTAACTTTGATACCTCTTGCAAGTAGTATGCTATGTCTAGACTTTTTGTCTGAAGAATATTGTAGAGCACATCTGTATGTGCGAACACTCTAGCATAGACTTCAAGAAGAAATATATTCTGAAACTGTGTGAAAAAATTCAAATATCCTTGAGCCTGCACATTTACAGCATCATCCCAGTTTTCTTCAGAGTCATTACAAATGATATTTTTAAAGAAAGCAGTCCGTTTTTCTCTGTATTCCTTTACTGTATTTACAAGCCGAGATGTAAAATTCAATCTAGTTGGTGCTAAGTTTGGGAGTTTCTTGTTCATAAATTCCTTGAGTTTTCTGATCTTTTAGGATATGATGAGAAAAATGCAGCTAAACCCGACAGTGTTTTGGAAAAAATGCGGCATTCTGGAATGGATGAAGTAGTTTGTTGCAAAACTAAATTGAGAACATGGCTGTAACAATGGACAAATAGTGCTTGAGGATACTTTTCTTGAACTTTTGTTTTTAAGCCATTAATATTTCCCGCCATAACTGAAGCACCATCGTATGTCTGTGCAATTAACTTATTGCCGACACTGTATTCTGCTATAACACCTTCCACATGCTGAAACAAAGCAGCAGCAGTTTTGTCCGAACTGACATTTGTGAATCCTATAAACCGTTCTTGAACATTGGCAGTACTGTCGACGTATCTTAAAACAGTGGACAATTGACTCTGATTAGAGCAGTAACTTGTTTCATCAACAACAATGGCCACAAAAGGTTTTATGTTCTTTATCATAATCCCACTTATAGCAAATATTAAGTCATTCTGAATTGCGAGAGAAGTACCACGAAATACTCTCATGATGATTGGCCAGTAAATGGTCAAATTCACTTAAGGAACTTAAATATTCAATATAATTTCCTATATTGTCTGATTCCACACTCTCGTTATGACCCCGAAAAGCCAATTATTGTTTTCCTAGAAAGCAGACTGCGTTAATAAGATGCAGTAAAATCTCCCGATTTTTCTTCACAAGAGCATTGTGTTGGTTGATGTGTAGAGCTTTTCGCTTATCTAGCTGTAAATCAATTCTTGTCTTCCCAAAATTTGCAAAGTTCATGCTACTACAAATATGAGCTTTTAATTTGTCGTATTCTAGGACTGCCGTTCGAAGGGAGTTCATATTAGAAAACCCCTCTTTTGACCACACATTAGTTTCGCGGCTAAATAACAAACATGGCCAGCAAAATAGTTTAGACAGTTTAGAAGTACCACACAACCAATTCCACTTACCATATGATGTTGAAGTGAAATGGCGTGTATACTCTCGCTGCTTTTCTTTTACGTCCATGGACAAATTTAACTCAGGAGTTGGTCTTTCCATTTTCACAATTTCAACTTTCTCGTTGTTATGTACGACGGTTAAAAGGCACTTTTAATAAACCTTCTATTACACAGTCATTTTCAACACAAACCTCTCCAGAAACTTGTTCTGCCATATTTTTCACAATATCACTTAATTGGGAAATTAAAAACTTAATAATTCACAATTAATATAACTCTCAGACACTCGAACAAATCACAGATTTAAAATAATGCACTGCAAGAACACAATCACATTCAATTGCTAGCGTACTAAGCGTATTGCTGCTTCGCGCCTGCGAAGAAACCGATCACGAGAGCGGCAACTCTCCCGGCCTACAGTGTGCGATGGAAACAGAAGGGAGCGGGGGGGACGGGCAGTTGTGCGAAGGACAGCGTGAGCGAAACGGTCACAGGCTACCTCAGGTAGCAAGCGGTTTCTCCAGCGATGGCGCCTTGACAACTTGTTTCTTTTCGAGAGCAGAGAGCGCATATAAATCTAACAATTACTTTAATTTTAATTACTGAGGTAAAACTAATAATACAAAATTATTACATTATGTTATATTATAAACTTTTTCTTTTGTAATTTCCTTGGGCTACCGCCGGTAGCCCCGGTAGTCCGCAAAATACGCCCCTGATTTAAAGAGAGGAATGTCACAAACACATACACCGTCAATTTCACCTACAGGCACATCCTCCAATACTTGAACAACTTTACATATTTTTTTTATATCCATTGTTTTTCCCAAACACATTCTGGAATTTGTCCCGTAGTAATTGTGCTTCTGGATCTGGTAGCGAGTCTAGTTTAATTTCCACGGCACGCACCTCCCTGTTTCAGACAACAGGTTTTTGGATGTTTCGAGTTATTTTATGGTGTCACACAAAAAGCTTAAATTTGCTAATAGGAAAGCCAAATCGTTTTTTAAATAACCATCTTTCAGTGTATCTTGAAGGATATCGATTGACGAAGCCCGATAACAGGGAATCACAACAAGATATATTGCCTTACTTGATAGACATGAGCGAGAGGCGAGGGATTTGTTTAAATTAAATAATATTCATACCCAGCTCTTATCTGTTGTGTTTCACAAACAAAGCGTGGAATGAAATCATCTTCAGCAACAATAAACATTCCTAATTTTGTGTTACAAGATCTCTCATCCTTATCCATGTTAATTTATTCTCTAATAACACTGATATGCTGCCTAGCAGTTCTCAGAACTTGAAGCGATACTATTACGAAAATGGATCACGGATACACCACACAACGCTTAGAAACACGAAGCAACCAAGAATTCTTAAAAAAAGATAAAGTACTTCGGAGTGATATAATTGATTTAGTTTTAAAATATTTAAAAGTTCTTGTAAAAATTATTTAAGTAAAAAAACTCCAAGATTTATGTGTTTATAATAGATATCCTGAAAATATGTATTTACGTATTTACATTTTTTTTTGTGAAAATATGTGTTTTTATGTGAAATAAAATTCGGATTTTAAACTTGAAACTTCATGTTCGGAATTTTTAACTTTGTTAATTGTGTTTTATCACACGCAAAAAGAATATTTAATTACATAGGAATCCGCTCCTTAGTAATGATATGCTTGAACTTGAATGTCACTCAGAATTTTAGTGATGTCCAAGGAGAAACAGTCCTGCAGATGTAAATTAGTTAATCGTCATCGTGCTTTGTTCTTGAGGTATTTCATAAACGAGAAAGTTTTTTTCGCATAGGTTGGTTGTCGCTAATATATCTAGATACTTGAAAGAAAAACTCCGCATTATTTAAAGTCTTTTTGTATCTTCTGCTCCACTCCAAAAACTATTCTCCTTTTAAAACACATATTTCAGCGCTAAAGAGGACTGAGATCTATCAATTGAAGTTCCTCACGAGAAGCCATATTATTCTCTTGAATAATATTGATTTTTGTGATTATGTCCACATTGAATTGAAAGGGGTTATTACACCATGAAATACAGGAAGGTCTATTATGTGTCTAAAAGAGTATAATGGATGGATAGGAACACTATTTGTTCCGGCAGCACACTTGGTCAAAATGAAAGTGACCGGTCTCTTGAGCAGTGAAAACTTTCTAAATCCCTTCGGGTGAGCGCGCAGTTCACTACTGTAAACCTCCGTGCGCCGCTTTATAGTTAACTCCATTATACAAGGCGCTGATTTAGGCTACGTCCACAGGATGCTTCGAATCTCCGTAGACAATGTTTTGTTTTTTTTTTTGTCCTTTCTTTTATTTTTTACAGCTTCTTTTAGTGCAATATAATCAAATAATTTTGCTTACGTTAATTCATGTTACTTACAGACAACTACAAAATCGGTGAAAATTTGTGGTTATAATTCCAGGAAATCAGAATGTATTTATTCATTAGAATTATGGTTTTTCTCCTTGTTTACAATTACTACGTTTAAGCCTGATGATTACGGATTTAGATTAGTATAATAATCATATGCTCTGTAGCACAACTTAGAAATTAATTATTGCCAATTATTTAACCGTCAACATATTTACTGAATGTTCCTTAGGCAAGAGAGTGCAAAGCAGTAGGGATTAATAAAATAATTAACACAGCGTTTTAATACCTTCACAGCATGCTTTTCGTGGAGCACTGGTTAAGCTTCTTCTATGCAGACAGTTCAAGTTCGAATCTCCGTAATGAATTTTTTGTTTTGTCCTTTCTTTAATTTTTTAGAACTCCTTTCAGTGTAATATAATCAAATAATTTTGCTTATGTTAATTCATGTTACTTACAGACAATTACAAAATTGGTGAAAATTTATGATTATAATTCCAGGAAATCAGGATATATTTTGTCACCAGAATTATAGTTTTTCTTCTTGTTTACAATTACTACGTTTAGGCCCTGATGATTACGGATTTAGATTAGTATAATAATCATATTCCCTGTAGCACAACATGGAAATTAATTATTTAACCGTCAACATATTTACTGAATGTTCCTTAGGCAATAGAGTGTAAAGCAGCAGGGATTAATAAAATAATTAACACACATTTTAATATGAAAACCCCAATTGTCGTCTCTAGTGTTACTTCCATCTAGCGTCAAAAGTTTCTATTAACTCGAACAAAATAATAAAGCGAAAACTAGGCCCTATCCCAAGGATAAAAAAAATGAAAACCTGTTATATTTTCACTGATGCATTTAAAAGGCAACAAAAAGTTTAGTAACTTCACAAAGATTTGAACTTGCAATCTCACAAACTATTACCTAACGCTCTACCAACTACGCTAAGAGTTTTACTGCAATCAGAATGGTATTGTGACGAGCAATGGTCGTACTCCACTTGAGAACCTGTTGTACAGTATATAGTGTTTGTGTTATAATATTCACTGTTTAAACAATCTGAACGATCTGTCTGTTTTAAATCTCGTATATGAATTATTTTCTCGGAAGATTTTAGTGATTAATAGTTGTGTTCTCCATTATAAGTACTAGAAGAATATACGCAATCTTTTGAACAAAGCCTGGCTGTCCCGAGCGCATACGGAAATACCCGATTCGAACTTGGTCTCTCAGATGCCGGACATTTTTATTTTGACCAAGTGTATAATAAAGTTTGAATTGAAAAAAGGACCTCAGGTGCATTCGTGCTCACGAGCACATTCTTGACGAGAGCACCAAATGTCATTAAAAGAACACTATAGTGCTCACGAGCATCAAGTTGAGAACGCCTGCCCTACACATATTTTTCCTCCTCTCGTCTACTTTTACTGTATCTGGAAGTCCAATCTTATTTTTATATTTTCTGTGTTTTATTTTACTTTTTATTTATTCATTCAATATTTACAATCCATCGTCTGATCCACTTCAGAATGCCTTCTGTCGGATGTGTTTTCCCCGTCTTTCTGTATTTCCGATCGCTCTGTTATTTTTAAATGTGCTATATTTCACTGTTCCCTCAGCAGTCCGTGTCCTGCACTGTCTTCTGAGGTTACGTAGTAGTGACGGAGTGACGCATAAACATTTTGACATCACGTTACTGTACATAAACAGACACGATGCAAAGCAAGCACTCCGTAGTGACTCATATCCTTACTTTTGGATAGTTTCTAAAGCGTTTCATGTAACAACCCCGCAATAAACAAACAATGAAAAATCTGTTTCATTTCCGTTTATACACTTCTTCAAAGTTAATAAACACATTCATTTCGAACGTTGGCATCATTTAATGGCCACATTTAATCTTTTTGGACTTTCAAAAAATTTAATAAAAACGCAGAAGAAGGAAAGGAAATAAGAAAAAAATAACAGACAAAAACAATACTTTGTATCCATATTGGACGCATGCGGCACCTTAAGTTTACCTATTTAAAATGAAACTTATGTTACAATATAACTGGTTTTACGCATTAGCACAGAAAATTTCAGTTAAGCGGTGGTTTCCAAGAGTTCGCTTGCATGTCTTGACCTCGTGGGGAATAGAGAATACGAACAAAACATTTGGATTGTTCCTCTTGAAGGCGAGACAGATTAGAACTTCAGCTGTTGAATTTGTGACACGAACTGAGGAAGGGGTAATGGTATCTACCCAGTTATACACTTTTATGTTTGTTTTAGGTTAGGATATATTATATGATGTGTTTTGTTGTGCCATTTTCATTTTAATATTGTATTCTTTTAAGAGAGTGGTTGGGTATAATCATAGGTGAGGGGGTGAACTTACAAAGTAGGACAGAAAACCACAATTCCAAGTCACACAGAGTTTGTGTGCACTCGATGTGGGTCTCTGGCGTTTCGTCTGCCAACGCGAGTTGTGTGGATATTAAGGGAAAGGTTGAGACGGTGTCGGGTGGAGTTCCTGGGTAGCTCAGTTGGGAGCGCTGGTACGTTCAACCAGAGGCCCCAGGATCGATACCCGGCCCCGGAACAATTTTTTCCTTGAAATTATTCAAAGTAGAACTTGTTTTAGGTACAAGGCACGTACGGTCAGAAGACCCGTGGATAGGATTTTAGAGAAAATTATGATAATATAAAATCTGTATTTATAATATTACTCAATAAATTCATCTAAAGAGCCAAGAATCCGATGCACCGTACGCGAAATTCTGTTGACGCTTGCGGCATATACCGCTGACTGGGTTATTATAACAGTGCCATTGCATCATTTTAAGCCACAATGACTGACAACATGCATCTAGCAGTCATTTGTTTGATAGAACATTAGGCAGATATAGAGGAAATTCTAATAGCCTAAGTTATGTACAGTATGTATGTAGCGTAAATTAATTTCCAATTTTCACCGTTATTACCCTATGTTTTATCCATGTTAGTCATTAAATTATAGTAAGCTTATTACTATTTTTAATCTATTTACTGCAGAAACAGCAGCGATAAGTATATTTTATTGTGTGTAAGAAATATGTTTTAGTCATGTCAAAATAAACGCGTAAAAATTCAAAGAGTTGAATTGTCATTAATAATCTTACATAAAAGGTTTCCGTATGTCTTATTTAACACAAAAATTATTAATGAATCAGCAATGTGACATAAATCCAAATTGAGGTTAAGAATCCGTGGCGCTACAGCCCATGAAGGGCCAAGACCTATCAGCCGGCTGCTGGCCACACGGCCACATGCCGAAGCAGAGGTGGACGATCATCCACCAGAATGAAGGTATCGTGTGGTTAGCACGATGAGCACCCTAGCCGTTATAGCTGGTTTGCGTAACCGGATTTCGCTACCTATCTTAGCTCCCCAAGTGCATCACGATGCTGGGTGGGCACCGGTCCCATACACTGGCAGAAATTTCATGAGAAAATTTCTTCCCCCATGAGGACTCGAACCAGCGCGCATTCCGTAACGCAAGTCCTAGGCAGGATGCCTTAGACCATGACGTCACGGCGCGGGACAAATTGAGGTTAATACTCTATATTTTATTTTAAATTAACCAGCACTATTTCTGGCTACATAAGGAAAAAAATATTTTTAGTTTCTTACTAAATTAAAAAGCCAGGATAACACATCAAAATATGTAATAACAGACAGATTAAGTTACAGTAAACTTATTAGATTTTCCCAATCATCTGCCACACATTCTCTCCTAATATCATATTTTTTATAATTATTTGCTAAATTGTATAATATGGGATGATTCAGTACTAAATCTATAAATTTTTCATTTGTTTTATACGGAAGTGTATGTTGCTATGACGACGTTTTAATTGCCGATAAATTTTTTAATCTTTGTGTTTGAAAATCAGTTTAATTGTACTGAAAATAAAGATGATTTTAACAGAAAATTAGATAATTGAAGTTTTAAATTAAATTATGGATTATTTAACGACGATCGCAACTGCCGAGGTTATATCAGCGTCGCCGGTGTACCGGAATTTTGTCCCGCAGGAGTTCTTTTACATGGCAGTAAATCTACTGACATGATACTGTGGCATTTAAGCAGATTTAAATCCCATCGACCTGGTCCGGGATCTAACCCGCAACCTCGAGCACAGAAGGCCAGCGCTATACCGACTACGTCCCCAAGCCGACTTGAAATTTTAATGATGTTTGGATTTGGTCACAGAAGACGTACGTACGCAACAGGAAGTGTGCACACTTTTTAATGAAACTCATCCAAATCGAACACCTATTTCTCAGTCAGCTGTGAGTAGACCAGAAACTAAATTCAATGAACAAGGACATGCCAGAGACATAGGCTCTGGTAGACTATCCACCGACAAGGAGTTGGAACTTGATATTTTACTAAAGGTAAATGAGAACCTACATTCTACTCTCAGTGATTTAGAATCTACATTTGGTGTTTCGAAAACAACTGTTTGGAGAATATCGCATCGTACTAAGTACTACCCTGATGAAGTTCAACTCGTACAAGAGTTAATGGAAGACGACTCACATAGAAGGTTACAGTTCTGCGAGATAATGATTCTCTTCTGTGACCAAGATCCAAAATTTGCAACAGATATTCTTCTTAGTGATGAAGCTACATTTCCCTCAATGGAGAAGTTCAGGTAAAACTGCAGATATTGGTCGAAAAAAATCCAAACTGGATAACAGAATCACATACACAATATCCCTAAAAGGTAAATGTTTGGACAGGAATTGTAGGAGGCAGAGTCTTGAGCCCTTATTTTTTCGACGAGTCTCTCACTGGTGACCGGTATTTGGAGTTTTTGCGTGATGATCGTATACCAGCCCTTGCTGTTCTACATCCAAACCTTCAAGATCCAGATACACAATACGATTCAGTCTGGTTTCAATAGGATGACACTCCTCCCCATTATCCAGTCGCTGTTCGGGAATATCTAAATGAAGTGTTTCCGAATAGATGGATTGGAAGAAGAGAACATGTCGAATGGCCTGCAAGATCACCTGATCTGTCTCCGCTTGATTTCTTTTTATAGGATTATTTTGAGTGTAGGGTTTTTGCCACGCAACCTAGTGACATGAATGAATTGAAGACCGGAATAAGAATGGAATGAAGAGGAATGTCGCCAGCTGTTATAGAAGATGTTCGAAAGGAATAATTTCTGCTGCACCTTAATCATTGCCAGATTGCCAGTGAAGGACATTTTGAATAATTAATTAAATGAATTTAATGATTTATTGTTTACTGTTAGTAAAATGAATTACCTCTTACACGTGTTTGTGTGAAAAATGTGAAAAAATCGTATGTTCTAATTTAAAAATGTATTCGATTATGTCATAGCTCATGCAACAATGACTACAGAAATGATTCACATTTACAAAATAAGTCCTTTTAAGGAGTAAGATTCAACGTGTCTGAGCATTTTTCTTAGAAACCTTCCATCTAATTATAAAACACATGCGTTACTTTTAAAAAACCCTGTATATCAAAGAGGCGATATTTAAAAATATTAGTTGGGTCTTTGCATTACGGAACTTTATTACGGTACTTCATTTTCTAACCACATTACGCAGTTTGTACAATAGTAAGAGACACGAGATAAAAATTGATGTTGTTTTTATAACTTTTTCATATATACCTAGGGATATAAATATTTGTAAAAGTCCCTGGAGGATATTAATTTACTAAATTAAACAATCTAGGAAATAAAATAATAAATTGTATGTGGCACGTGATTTATAGTTGTTTTTATGAGTTTAAAACGAATAAAGATATACTTACAGTATACACATGTATCGACGTTCTGATATTAATATGTAAAATGAAGCATGAATTTTTTTAACATATCGGTATAAATTTTTTGTGTGTGTTAAACTGGTATTTGCAGTAGTTATAGCTATATTAATATGCCATTAAAATTGTATGTTATTCCTAGCATTTACATTTTCAGTCGTACAAAACGCTACGTACACAACTCTCCAGCTTAGATTTTAAACAGTCGAAAGCTGTTTAAATATTTTTATCTGTATTCATCAAATCATTTAGTGAGACCTTCTCCATACAAATTCAGCTAACCTGATTTCGAATCTCTGGGAAAGAAATCTACATAACATTCGTTTCAAAGCACAGAACTTTAAGATATTGACAATGGTAATAGTGAAGAATCGGTAGAACAGAGAAAAATTCTGTCCGGCACCGGGACTCAAACCCGGGTTTCCAGCTTTACGTGCTGTCGCTTTATTCACTAAGCCATACCAGATTCAAGTTCCGATGCCGGATTGAATCTCTCTCATTTTTAAGTTCTACCTACTGTGTTTTCCTTTGTTGGCCTACCCTCATGTACCGTGTCACAGTTTGTGTGATAGTAGATACAGTGTCCAACCACAAGTACAGAGGTGCACTCATTACGAGTGACTAAGTGGCCGGGGTCCGCCGGAACATGGCGTCGTCTTGAATCACAAAGTGATTACTTACGCTTTATCATATTACAATGATGTACCGAAGTACATATGGAGTTTCAGTGCAGTAATTCTGCGTTTCCATATGGTGAAGAATTTTTCTCCTTTCTACCGATTCTTCACCATTTGGAAACTCAGAATTACTTAACTGAAACTCCTTATGTACTTCGGTACATCATAGTATAATGGTAATAGTGATTATATTAATGAGATTAGGTTATTGGAAGTGTGAGATATTAAAAGATTAAGAAATGACGTTAGTGATAAGTTTTGAATTAATATATTACATTGGAATGTACGTAGTATTATATGACATGCCAAGAGGGTGGAGAAATTGTACACAGTAGGGCAAACAGATTTCTCCAGTATTGTAAGTTGGAAGATAGACTGAACACAGAAGGTATGCTTAATTTTATTATTTTAACGAGAGAGTAAAATTCACATTACATTATTATTAGTCCCCTTGAGGAGAAGGGCATAGGCTGCGCATTGGGCTCGGACGTACGTCGTTCAGATGGGCCTATTGTACTACCCGAAGTGAAATGATGAGCATGCCCTAAGAGCCTTCGCGCTACAGATCAGCCTGTGAGCCGCCCCCGAACTCCCCTACAGTCTACAGAATTCCTTTACCTTTCCACGTAGGCATCACCACGGATCCTCATCCCTGGTTCGACGCCATAAGTTACCATGAGCCCTACGGGAGAGCCCACGGTACATATCACTACTACCAACAACTAATGACTACATATCACGGGGTCCAAGTTAGGTAGGGGCCCGCAGCCGACTCTGCATCAGACGAAAACCTGAATTATGGGAAGGAAACGGAGATTATAATGAAAGGGAGGAATTATAATAAATTGTGATGGGAAAATGAGTCCGAGATCCAACGCCGAAAGTAACCCGGCAATTGTGCTTCAATTGGTTGAGAGGAAAATCCCGGAAAAAACTTGAACAAGATAACTTATCCCAACCTGAATTTGAACCCGGGCCTACTCGTTTCACAGTCAGACATGCTAACCGTTACTCCACAAAATTCATATTTGGTGGTCTCTGTCATAAGCAGACCAGTTTGATTGTAGAGAGTTTATGTGAGATCTGTAGAAGAAAAAGTGGCTGTATGAATATTTCCTCTCCAGTTACTATAATATTCTCAGACAATTATATCATCATCATCATCATCATCATCATCATCATCAACATCATCATCATCATCATCATCATCATCATCATCATCATCATCAAAATAAGCATTACATGAAGAATAATTTTTATTACAAACAAAACAATAATCTCTGTTTGTAGCACATATAACATATATTTAAATTAGTTTACTTCTTAATAAAGTACTAAAGTTCACATTGTTATGTTTACAGATCTGTGGACGGTTTTGGCTTCGATACATGGAACAAGACTCGCTTCAGTGCCAACAATTATACATCTGAGAACCGGCAACTTCTTGGTGAGTAAACTGCTTGAAGTTTTGGACTTCGAATAGAATCCAATCATTTGAAATTTTACCATTATCCACTGTGATATAAATTAAGAACTCAATATAATCACCCTTTTTCTTAAATAATTGTAATACATGGTGATATTAATTACGTAGCATGGCTTCCTATTAAACATGTCGCTTACGAGTAGCATGACGTTTAACCATTGACTGATATTGCTTAGAGGGGAAAGAGAAGTACAAGCTGAAAAACATCTAATTAGTGGTGCAGTTATAGTCATTATTAGGTTAAAAGTCTGTTAAATTGCAAATCGGATCGGACTTTAAATTCAGACAAGAAATGCAATTTAAGTAAACATGTAACATATTGTTTGCAGTATAGGCTAATATTCAACCATAAGTTTAAATGTACGAGTAGTTGAAACTGTCTGCATAACGTGTTTCAAATTTAGCTACAACATTCATTCACCGGAAGAATGATGGGGAAAATGGGCTACTATTTTTCTTAAAAATCCTCTTCATGAAAAATTCGGGATCGATGAAATCTGAAATTATATGCACTAGTGTTTAAGAATTCAACCATTTTCCCTGTTTGCGAGTGCAGTTCTGGGTGCGAATTAAGATTTGAAGTCGGGGGGGGGGGGATAAAATCCTAGATAGAGAATACCATATATGTATATTCTCATTCGATACGGCTCAACGCTTGGTTGCACTGAGTTGCTTGTCTTGTATCTTGATCATCCATGAGCAGATTTAAGAAAAGACGTGTAATTCCTAAATTACTGATTGTTGTCATTAATATTATAATTTTTGCTTACTTTATACTGTACTTCATAAAGCATACTCAAATTAAAACAATTATATTCTGTGAGGGAGGGGGTAGAAGTTATTTCTGGCAGGGATGTAAATATAAATTTATCAGAGGGGGATAACTTTCCAATAGGGAAAATCACCCCCCATCCCCGCTCCGTTAATTCGCACTCTGGTGCAGTTCATTATAACGCTTCAGAAAACAAAACGTAGGCTATATGATTTTCACATTTTGGAAGATGAGCAGATGGCGTTGCACTATTTTCTTAAATTTATGAGAAATTATGTTGATTATTAAAAATCTGGGGTATGAAGGCAAAACGTGATATGTCAATTTTTGGCGAACATGAGGTTTTGCGATAACTTGTTCATCCCGGTGTTAAAAGATGACATGCATGTATATGCTATTTTCTCTCTAACCCGTTGATATGAAATATGATTATTAAGGTTGTGTACGGTCTCTTAAACTTTAAATTCTCGCTCCTGAAAAACAGCAAGGAATGAAACCAATTTGCCTCGGAGCCACAGAAATTTGTGATTGAAAATTTGAGGAATATACCGTACAAGCTCTTATAAATTAATTATTACAGGTAACGTATATCTTATTACTGCATAGTATTATACGGGACTCACCTCACCGGCTCTGTGAAGAATGCAAAAGGAATACATCAACTGTTACTCCAAAGCTACTAGAAACCACGCCAGTTTCTGAACTGATAACTTCTACAGTACATGTACAAGCTTCATAAAAACATTAACGAATCACTATACACATATTAACCCCTGCGGTAGCTGAATGGTCAGACTTTTAGCCTGTGAACACTTTTCATCAGTTCCACTGCATCCTCACTCCCAGCTTCCTATGTGATGTACTCCTCCGACCAGGGTCGGTGGGTTGAGTCCCGCACTGTATAGTGTGCGATAAATTATATAGGTCATATGCCGATTAGCTTCAAGCTTTGACTGCATCCTTATCAATACTGGCAATGAAATTTGATCTTCAGTAAATATTTAACATTCCTATTGATACAATAATATGATTTTAATGTCGAACGTTTCTCTAGTTATCACCCGAGGAAGATCGTAACAAAAATTACGACTTTGAGCCTTACGGGAGCTGTATCGATGCCACTCACAATGAATCCGTTAGTTAAATATCATTTGTTCAGTTACAGCCCAGGTTATGCTCCTAGGAGGCCTACAAGCGGATCCATCCTCATTAACGTTTTATATTTGAAGATGTTATTGTCCACACCTGTGTAGTAACGGTTAGCGCGTCTAGCCGCTAAACCAGGTGGCCTGGGTTCGATTCCCGGTCGGGGCAAGATAACTGGTTGAGGTTTTTTCCGTGGTTTTCCCTGAACCAAATATGAGCAAATGCTGGGTAAAGCCTGGTTCAGACGTTGCGTGTTTCTGTGATGGATTCCAAGGTGGCTAGCAGGCTAGGTGCCGTGGTGGCTACGGTGCTGGGTTCCGTGATGGCTGCGGTGATGTTTTCGTTCACACGGAGCGAGCTGCCTTGCATGCTGGATCCAAAGAGTTTGAAGTATTACAAACTCTTTGGCTGGATCCCAGTTTGGAAGTTGGAGATGCTGGCGCGGTACGATACTACGATATGTAAACATCAAATATGGAAGCTGTATGTGAAGCTGTACGAAGACGTATAGCAGCCTTTGCTGTTTTGCTAGCTTTGAACGCTGAGGAGACGGATCAAATTAAAAAGAGTAGAATGTGGAGCCGAAAGTGGTTACTGCGTAGAAATACGGGCCAAGATGTAACAATGCTGTTTGTATAGCATATAAACATGTTTCTTCTCTGTACGCCTCAATTAAAGTTTTGACTTGATCTTTGGTCCAACCGTAGGAATTCATAATCAAAATTTTCGACTTGCTCTGGAGAGGATGGTATTTTTCAAAACTATTTTCCTATTTGGTGTAAATTATTAATTTTTTGTATATAGAGAGCTCATAGCTGTGGCAATTCAACCAAATAAAAATATTTTGAAAAAAAAAATATTTGGGGGCCCAAATTTGAAAAAAATATATACCCAATGCAGGATTGTACTAAAACCGATATATCTAAACCCTTTTTAAAGATAGATTCAAACAGTTTTTGCAATGTATTTGCAAAAATATGTTCTACAAACTGTCTGTAACAGAATTTTGATAATAGTCCCTACGTTGGTGAAATAAACAATTAAAATTTAATAACAATTTTCTGATTTCCTTTCTTGCAAACAAACGCACGTATTTTTAAAATGAAATCAATTAACAAAATTCTGTTACAGAGAAAAGTTTCCTAATAGTCTAAAGAATGTTTGTTCTAAATATCATGCATGTATCTTTAATAGTTCAGAAATTATATTCATTTTGTCTGGCAATGTAGGAAAAAAAAATGAAGTTACTGGAAACCAATAAAAGCAGGCGTGTGATTTAAAAATCCATAGCGCAGGAAGTTTAAAAATGACGTCTCAACATCCGATAAGAGCACAAATACCCTCAAAATGTTATGCAATATATTCCGCACATATCAAAGGGTATTTTAAAGAAAAAAACAATTTTTTGAAAATTTAATTTACCGGAAACAACAGTAAAAGTGGGCGAGTGGTTTAAAAATCCATAATGCAGGAAGTTTAAAAATGGAGATCCACACATATCACAGAGTATTTTAAAGAATTTTTTTTTTAATTTAGTAATTTTTCATCAAAAATACCATCCTCTCCCCTTAAAATAGTAGCTTCTGCAACCTTCCCGAGGTTGTTCCACACTGTTGTTTTCTCGCTCCCAAGGTCCCAGAACAGTCTAGATAACACTCATGATAAATAAGAAACTAATCATAAGTGGAAAACAACTAAAATCCTACATTAACAATAGTAAATGTTGCAACAAAGCAATTAAACAAGAAATTTAAAACAACTAAAGTTCTATATTTAATTATTCTATCCTTAGAAACTAAGAAATACATAAAAAAAGAGATTTAGTTGGAGAACAACTATTTTGGTAACACTGAACCAGCACAGAAGCACGCAGGAAAAATAGCAAGGAACCTACCCTCGAAATCCAGCAAGCTAGCCATCCACGGAGCCACCAGAGCACATTATTAACGGTGAGTGACCACGCAGGCGACCCATCCGCGCAGCCACCTTGGAATCCATCACAGAAACACGCACCGTCAGAACCGGGCTTAACTTTCGGTGTTGGACCTCGGACTCATTTCACCGGCATTATCACCTTCATCTCATTCAGACGCTAAATAACCTAAGATGTTGATAAAACGTCGTAAAATAACTTACTAAAATAAAATAAAAATAAAAAGGTGTTATTTGCATCGTAGCATTTCCTGAAAGAAACCATCCATTTGTCCGGGATGTTGTCTCTTTCTACAACCAATTCCAACAATTTTAATGGCGTATTAATTAACCTATTAGAGCTCAGAACTATTTTCGTTTTAATTTTCTACATCAGCGGTCATCAGCACAGTGCGCCCTCGGACTAGCGTCTCTTACCCGCGGATAAGATGTTAACTGTTATGTTTTATTTAACGACGCTCGCAACTGCAGAGGTTATATCAGCGTCGCCGGATGTGCCGGAATTTTGTCCCGCAGGAGTTCTTTTACATGCCAGTAAATCTACTGACATGAGCCTGTCGCATTTAAGCACACTTAAATGCCATCGACCTGGCCCGGGATCGAACCCGCAATCTTGGGCATAGAAGGCCAGCGCTATACCAACTTGCCAACCAGGTCGATCCGCGGATAAGAGATGGTGCATCCGTGGCTGCTGGCGGGTATGCTCGCTTCCTCTTCCTGCTGCACGACGGGGCATATTATATTGCACTGCTTATCCGTTACATACCCATTTCAGCCAGTGCTGACGACCACTGTTCTACTTTTTTTCTCATATACATGATCTAGTCTATGCATTGCTCATATAATGGAAAACAAAATACTAAAAAAATTCTATAGGCATCAGAAGATGCTAAAATTTCATGGAAACTTTGTCACTGAGCACTAGAGAAATCATTTTTGAAAAAAAAAAAACACGGAATACGTTCAATCCATCACTACACCACCATTACCGGGTAACATAGAATGTGATCCACAGTGGGGCACAACATGTAACATACTAACACAGACTCATTGGTCCACAGTTTAAAACAAAAACGTATTGATGTTGACGTGGGCTTCCGCGGCCGGTGTAGGCTACATGGTCTGTGGAGAAACTTCCGGGCTTATACCGCGTTGTCTAGGTGCTAGTGTCTAACGTTTCGACCGCTGTGTTGTGGTCATCCACTGCTCTGAGGATTACCACAATACAGCGGTCGAAACGTCAGCCACTAGCACCAAGACAACGCGGTATATGCCCGGAAGTTTCTCCACAGATCAAAAACGTATTGCCTTTTCTCTTATGAACTATTTTGCACGGTGTCTTCCATATTGTGTAACAAGAGTCTCATCATTGGATAGTGCATCTCCAAGAGGTATTTGAAGAAATAATGTATAGGCCTATAATCAAAAAAGGGTATAAGTTTGTAAAATGAATCATAATTTATTTTTGTATTATTATTGAGACGAATAGAATGTAATGTATCTTCAAATCTTCGTCTTCGTCTTGCCTCCGATAATTCACATTATAGTCAGATTTTTCTTGCTGAAGGTGTTGATTCCACAATTTCCGAAATTTGTTTCCATGTGTGAACACATCCTCTTCTGATTCCTGATATTCAATAATAGTCTTTGCTTTCAATATTCTTCGAGGAAGATGTCCTTCGACTTCACTGTCTGTAAAGTCGGAATCTTCATCTGTGACAGCATCTAGTGACTCATTAGGAGAAATGATTCCTACAGACTTGATGGTTCTAATAACTGTTCTGCGTGCACTGTGCTCTTCAACGGCGTTTAAAATCTGGTTCACAGTGAATAAATAATCATTTGACATATTATGAAACGAAATGCGCACACTTTTGCATACTGTAGTGCTCCACATGACTTCACAACACTGTAGGATATAACCACAATAAAACCATTTCCATAAACTACCTTTAAAATATTAAGTAAAAATTCTGAAATGTATTTTAGTGAGATCTGGCCTAATTAAGTAGGCCTAAGATTTAACAACAGTACATACATTTAGTTTCAAGTATGTAGATACACTCAAAATCACTACAGAATTTCGTGTCTGCACTCCACAACACTTGACTTTGAAATGAAGGATTGTGCCCGAGATGACGGAAACATATTATATCTACTGTATAAGAGTTTCCGTCCACTATTGTGTTAATAAAGGGATAAACTATTTTTATGCTTATTTATTACAATAATTCATATCTGTACGCAAGAAGAATCGTGATAAAACTATGGCTGTAGATCTAGTATGATTTCGATATCAGGTGAACTTGGAAAAGATTCACGTGAAACGTCTTTTAATGTGTGAAAGCTTAACGAATTTTAAAGTTAATTTTAATAAAATATGATTAATCGTCCACAAATGGGGGTGATTAATAAATGTGGAAAGCACATATGAAGACAAGAGAAGTTAATTATGTAACTTATCGCTCTCATTGCCGCCCTCACATAAGCCCGCTGTCGGTCCCTATCCTGAGCAAGATTAATCCAGTCTCTACAATCATATCCCAACTCCCTCAAAGTCATTTCAATATCATCCTCCCATCTACGTCTCGGCCTCCCTAAAGGTCTTTTTCCCTCCGGCCTCCCATCTAACACTCTATATGCATTTCTGGATTCACTACATGCCCTGACCATCTCAAACGTCTGGATTTAATGTTCCTAATTATGTCAGGTGAAGAATACAACGCGTGCAGTTCTGTGTAGTGTAACTTTCTCCATTCTCCTATAACTTCATCCCACTTAGCCCCAAATATTTTCCTAAGCACTTTATTCTCGAATACTCTTAACCTCTGTTTCTCTCTCAAAGTGAGAGTCCAAGTTTCACAACCATACAGAACAACCGGTAATATAACTGTTATATAGATTCTAATATTCAGTTTTTTGAGACCAGACTGGATGACAAAAGCTTCTCAACGGAATAATAACAGGCATTTCCCATATTTATTCTGTGTTTAATTTCCTCCAGTGTGTCATTTATATTTGTTACTGTTGCTCCAACATATTTGAATTTTTCCACCTCTTCAAAGGATAAATTTCCAATTTTTATATTTCCATTTCGTACAATATTATAGTCACGAGACATAATCATATACTTCGTGTTTTCGGGATTTACTTCCAAATCTACCTCTTTACTTCCTTCAAGTAAAATTCCCGTGCTTTGACTAATAATTTGTGGATTTTCTGCTAATATATTCACGTCATTCGCATAGAAAATCAACTGATGTAACCCGTTCAATTCCAAACCCTCTCTGTTATCCTAGACTTTCCTAATGGCATACTCTAGAGGAAAGTTAAAAAGTAAAGGTGGTAGTGCATCTCCTTGTTTTAGCCTGCAGTGAATTGGAAAAGCATCCGACACAAATTGACCTATTCGGACTCTGCTGTACGTTTCACTGAGACACATTTTAAATAATCGAACTAGTTTCTTAGGAATACCAGATTCATAAGAATATCATATAAAACTTCTCTCTTAATCGAGTCATATGCCTTTTTGAAATCTATAAATAACTGATGCACTGTACCCTTATAGGCTACTCTCATTTTTTATCCAATATCTGTCACTACGTTAATTATTTAACATAATCTAATTGTTATAACATACTTGACTGTGACAATTTCCAAATAAATTCAATTATTTGTTAAGAGTCATTATTACTCAGTACAATTTCAAACAATTCATTGGTGTTATATTGATGTGGAAATCGATTCGACTATCAATTGCATTTTGTCTCGAGATTAGGCCTCATGGAATGAGGAAGCGATTACGAAGTAGTTAACGAGAGGGCTGCAAGGAATATGAGGACAAAAATGAAACATCCCAAAAATCCTTACAATTACAACTATGCTCACAATAACAGTTGCGAACATCATAAACTTTAGACGTAATGATAGGAATTCGATGAATCCCCTGTCACTTTTGTAACTCGTCCTTACAATTACAACTATGCTCACAATAATAGTTGCGAACATCATAAACTTTAGACGTAATGATAGGAATTCGATGAATCCCCTGTCACTTTTGTAACTCGTCCTTACAATTACAACTATGCTCACAATAATAGTTGCGAACATCATAAACTTTAGACGTAATGATAGGAATTCGATGAATCCCCTGTCACTTTTGTAACTCGTCCTTACAATTACAACTATGCTCACAATAATAGTTGCGAACATCATAAACTTTAGACGTAATGATAGGGATTCGATGAATCCCCTGTCACTTTTGTAACTCGTCCTTACAATTACAACTATGCTCACAATAACAGTTGCGAACATCATAAACTTTAGACGTAATGATAGGGATTCGATGAATCCCCTGTCACTTTTGTAACTCGTCGAAATTCAGAATATGGATAACGAATAATAATTTAATTGTGCAATAATATACATTGAGAAATGAATACCAATAATGTCCATTTGTTAGTATGTGTAAAATCAATTTTACTCTTAGCTTTTATAACTAATTTGATTATATGCATCACAGAAATAAGCATTGTAATAAATTAATGTATAACTTTGATTAGAAACTCATTGTACTGTAAAATGATGCCACAAAGATATCCTTTGAAAGAAAGTAACCAATAAGAAGTAAAGTCATTTTCCTGTTCTTCGAGATTTTGATTTTAAGGCCCAGTATTATAAATACGCGTTAATCTAAAGATTAAGTTAAACCAAAGTTAAACCTAACCGAGAGTTTAACTCCATGCGCCGTATTATAGAGTCTCGATTAAGTTAAACTATAGTGGAATACGAATGGTATTACTGCTAGGAAAGAAAATAAAATAATACTGTTGTTTTATTATACTGTTGCTGTAAAAATGACCGATGCTCTTGGAGAATCTTCGTTAAGAAACATTTTTGTTCTTCGATAACAGGGAGAATATCATAAAAAAAACCTTTAGAGGACCAATACCGTCAACGTCAGTATGCTTGTCACACTTAACCTCAAATAGCTTCTTAATACTGGCTACCAATGTTATACTCCGAAACACATTGTAACCAGACTAAAACATGCATGATCATCCATGACTGAACTCCATTCACAATCACTTGACTAATGTACTATAATATCAGTGTAAGTATTTTATAATTTGTGTAGAATGTTTACGAAACAGAAGTCAGTCAAATAATACAATTATGTTTAAGAGTTTGGTAATATAATTAATATATAGATTTATGGACACCTTCGAAATTTTACATCGTTTTCAGTATAGGTATCAGAGGAGAAAAAGGGCAGCGTAACAAGTAATTGATGCAGAGGTTCAACAGCATGTTTTCAAAAATAAAAAGTAAATCGTTTATCTTTTCAAATAAACTTTAAATTCAAACCATAAAACACACAAATTTTTACACGTTTTAATTTTTTTGTTTGTTGCATGTTGTATTCGAGTTTCAATTTTTCGAGACAAGGTTAGGGAATATAAAGCCCAAATCTGAAGGTTAGAACTGTCTACTTCGAAAACCTGAATCTGTTTTAAAACTCATGTTCATTTATACATGTATTTCAAAGTGGTGCACTCTACTTCGAAAAATTCATATGCAAAAAGGAGTTTTTTTTTTGTGAAGGAGAAAACTTCCAGATCAAATTTGACTTGGAAAATTAAAGTGTAGGAAAATATATTTTATTAGTATTTTAGTAAAATGGACTAGGAACTACTACATAAGTGATTCTAGAGTTTATTAAGGGAATTGAATTTTCATCAGTCTATTAAAGTGGGATGAAGTAGGCCTTCCAAAGGCATAGTGGTTTAGAGATAAAAGCAGGCAGTTTTTCAATTCATTTTCAACGGTAAAATGTGTGAAAACATGAAGACTCATGAAGTGTTATGTATCTCAGCTTGCTCCTGAAATTTTGTTTTTAGAGAATTGAAAATATTTTTATCTAACATGTGATAAAAGCGACATAATTGTGATCGACAAACGTATGTAGTTTTTAACTAGGCCTATGATCATTCTGAACAATTGGTAGTCGAGAGCTTGAGTCAAATGCACTCTCCTCGGCAATTTAATGGCGATAATGTGTGGGATTGGAGGAGCAGTCACATGACATTGACCTCCTCTTGAAATCAGTTCGTTACTGATTGGATGTAACGCCCTAGAGGAGCCAGAGGTCTAATCAGCGAGGTATTCGGAAACCGAACGAACACGAAGGTACAGATATTTTCTGTCCAGATCAAGACTAAAGAGGAAGGCGGAAAGGACGATAGGAAGCCAAATAGGAAGGGAGGAGAAGGCTTACTCTTGGAAATTAATTTCCACACAAGTTGCCTCTTTGTCCTCACCTATTTCCCTTTCTCTCTCTCGCCGTATAAATTGGCTCGAGGATGTCTATTTACAGGAGATGTAGTTGTCTTTCCCCGAAATGGGACTGCAGCAGAGATTAGTCTCTTAGTAGACGGGGAAGATCTGTAGTTAATAAGCTTCCCAAGGAGCAGAAATACGCATCATTGTGTTGAAACTCACAGCTGAAAGCAAAACATTATTCGTTCCGGATTCCAATTATCAGAAGCTAAGACATTTGATATAATTCAACATTGTTATGACATTGTATCAGTTCCACAATCATCACAAATATCGTCATTATCTTGACATCATTACAATATAATTATGAATAAATAACAATCACAATATTATCTTCACAAACATGTATGTCAACAATAGTAACGTCTAATTCTAAATTAATGATCAACGAGAACGCAAATATCGTGAACAAAACTCTATGGTAAACTTGGCTTAAGTTTTCTCTAATAAATAACATAAACACATCATCACTACAATCACATTTGTTACTGTCATTACAGGAGCTAAGAAATCTTCTTGTTTTCATTAATTCAGTTCGTCATTAATGAGGTGTCGATCAATGTTTTTGAGAGGACAAATTGTTGCATTTATTTGGTTGTATTTCTTACATTTTCAAAAATGTTTCCTTGTATCAGGTTGAGTCTTTGTTAGATGAATTTAATACATATAGTACTTACGTGCTTCTAAGTCTGCATAACTAAATTTCTGATTCAGGTAATATCTGTTTCTACACGTATTAACAAATTACTCTTTCAGAGTTACTGGGTCGAACCTATCAAAATTTGTTCTGTAAAGAAAATATTAAATAAAACAAGTAGTGAATAGTAATATAAGGATAGCTTCCAAAAATAGCTCTCATGTTCGAACATTGCACGACACTATTCTATGTCACGGGCAGCTCCAACATGCATTGACGAACATCAAGTGGGATATGTTTCAATAACTAGGAGAGTATGTCTCACAAAAAACAGTGTACTCTCCTTCATTTAAGGAGGGTGGAAGGAGGTATGGGTCTGTTAGGTAAACATCATTATCTCCGCTCACATGTTCACTGCAAATCTTACAGTATATGATGGCTCCTTAAAACTGTAGCGCAGGGATTCCTATCGGCCCGTTCATGACTATTCCAACAATTAAGTATCTCATCTATAGTGAAACAGGCTTCATCTGTGAAAAGAATATACGCAGGAAAGTAAGGGTCGACCACAAATTGCTGCAGTAACAAAGGAAGATACGAAGTCAGCAAGAGTGGAGGCTTGGATTTACTTTGAATGATACGGGTGCAGCTACTGTTTCCGTAGTCCTAGGGTCTGTAGCTCTGACCCACTTGTCCAAAGACAGGTGTGAACATCATAAGTGATACCAAGAAGACATCATTTATGAGGCAACTACCTCATTAGGTAGGGTGGCCAGCTCTAGTAGTCCTCTAGTAGATTGATGCACTTCTTCCAGCGACATTCCAAAATTTCCACAACTTCCTGAAAGAATCGTTGTCCAAACTCTGCAAGCAGCTGGTTTACGGAATGCATGACTTCATTAATGGATGAAAATTTCTTCCCACGCAGGTGTTTTTTGAGTTATGGAAATAGCATGATATTGCTGGATGCCAGATTTGGTGAATAGGGTAGACAATCCAGCAATTCAAATCCTGCTGTTGAAATTGCAGCCATTCCAACTAAGGACTTGTAACTTGGAGCACTGTCTTGCTGGAAAATAACCTTTTGCCTCAACTTGCTACGACGTTTCTCCTTGATAGTATCCCGATTTTTTTCAGTTGAATTTGCATAATAAAGGTCTGTTATTGTAGCTCCTTTCTCCAAATAGTCTGTCAAAATATCACCTTAGGCATCCCAAAAAAACGAGTAAAACCTTTCCTGCTGATGGCTGCACTTTGAATTTTTTTTAGTAGTCGGTGAACCCTTATGTTTCCACTGCATAATTTGAATTTTGGGTCCAGTGGTGAACTCATGTCTCATCCATATCACATATTCGTTAAAGAATATTTTTATGTTTGCTCTAAAATTAGTTAAATGCTGCAGAGCTCTGTTCTTTGTCCTTTTTTGCCATGGCGTTAACATTCGAGACACCCACCTTGCAGTTATTTTCATTATGCCCAATTTGTTGAGCAAATTATTGTGAACACTGTGGTATGAGAAGCCTGTTTCCTCTATTATAACTCTGATGGTGCCTCGCCGATCTTGCAGCAATAAATCATGCGTTTTATTGATGTTTTCTGGTATTGTGACAATTCTCGAAGAGCCGCCACCATGTTCATCTTCACATGATGTTCTCCTACATTTAAACCTTGGACACCACCTTTTTTTTTTACTGTAGCATAAGATACAGTAACTACTTCTAAGGTATCTGTCATATTTTAGTGAATTTGAGATCGAAACTTTGTGCATGTGCTTATAGAAGGCTCCTCAGTCATGCTGTTAAGCACTGCTTCTTCGAAGTCGGAAGTTCTTTCAGTTCATTTTCCTCCTTGATCATGGAATTGTGGCGGAAATTTCCCCGTTTTCCTTCACTGGCAAAGTTTTGGTATGAGCTGGATGTCTCTATGTGGATACGTGGCTGAATACAACCTCTCTTCTTCCCTAGTGTTTCCATTTGCTGTCTGTAAACAAGTTCCGCAGTTGTGTACTCCATTTCACTCAGACTGATCGAATGCACACTTCAACATGTAAACACAGACTGCATTCTGAACACTCGTACCTCATAAGTAACCACGCAGACATAAGAAATCACACAATCTACATTATACTTTCCCTAACATCTTGTGATATATTATTTATTTATTTATTTATTTATTTATTTATTTATTTATTTATTTATTCATTCATTTAACCAGGTAGAGGTAAGGCCATCAGGCAATTACAACTAAAACGTAAAAATACAGTTGCAATTATAATTATAATTAATATTAAATTTACAATTACAATTGAGGCGGTTAGAAGCAAAGGGGTGTAAGTGACATTTCTGAAAAAAAAAAACTGATTTAAGTGTAGCAAAGGTAAACTAAAGCATTAAAAATTTCACTGCTAAAGGGATATGTCTTTTAATCATATCGCACATTAACATTTAAAATTAAAACTTCACGGAATTTACGAATGCTTAGTAACTTTTAATCACATTTTATGGAAAATAACGTAAGTGCACTTACACTCCTTTGCTTCTGACCGCCTCATTTGTTGTCTACCCTTCTATTATACAGAATGTAAGGGGTATAAGTGCCGTCCTTTTCACAGTCGTCGGGGACAGTCTACATGATAAAAAATGTCCGTACAACATAGGGTCAAAACTTGATAGTTTTCCCAGAAAAAAAAATTTTCTTTTTTATTTGCGTTATACTGCTTATATCGTTAGTAAAATTACTAAAATATTACATCAGTACGTATGTCTAGCAAAGAGTTAATATTAGTTTAAATAAATATTTGTGTGTTCTATTACGTTTTCGTGAAATTAAATAAAAATGCATATTTAAATTTGTTAATATTCTGGCGTGAGAGACATGGCAACGTGTTCAGCAGGCAGTACTCTGCAAATTCGTAAGTAAGAGTCAGCTGAGTTCAAGCTCTCTGTCCATATTTATACTGCCGAGCGGATGACAGTTCAGTACAGGATATTCAATAAACAACTTACAATGTCATTTACAGTTTAGGAATATCATATGATATTATTTTATGGAGAAAGTCGCCGTAATTAAAACGAGGCAAGAAGGATGTACCGTCAACGTTTTCCTCAAAGAAGGTTACCTAATCGGCGAAGTTTTGTAGCAGTTTCTCAACGATTATTAGAAACTAGGAAGGAGTCTTTTAACCCGTTTCGAAAATCACACTACCAGAAATTTGTTTAAAAATGATACTGCTTTACGGAAGTGGGAGAGATTAAACTTTTGCATTAGAAAAAAATGTCGTGTGATTTTGTGCAGAAAACCATTATTGTTTATTTTTTAGACGTGCAATTAAAACAATGGAGAAATATTGTTACATAAAATGTAAATTTACCATAATGGTCTATTGATGAGATTGAAAATTTTTATTTGCTGCTCATTTTATGTAAACAACAGTATTGCCATGGTCCACTCTGCATTAGAACAGAGCATCTGTTTTGTACCAGTATGTCTGTACCCGCTAGAGCTGTACTCTGTATTATAAACCCACTCCTCTCTATCCAGCAACGTTGCAAAACGTCTAATATTGTAAAATTTAATAATTAGTTAAATACTGCAATTAGAAAAAAATGTAAGTACATTTTTTTCTTCCTTATCACATAAATAATCATGAGTTAAAATAATGACACATATACTCCTTACTTCCTGTATATTCTGCAACCTACGAACAAGAGTTTCGGCGTATAAATTTCTACTGAAGTGTTTCCCACCGGAGTTTATCTCGTATTGATGCTTTTCGCCTTCTCCAGCATCCTCAAAGTTTGTAATATCACCACGGAACCACTCGACATTAGACAGAGCTTCAGTTTGCCGCCTACATTGAAACTACAGCTGAATAAATTTTATATATGTGTAGGCCTATCCGAGAATTTTAAGAAAGGATTTGTTTTGATGTGAATACATTAATAAATTTGGTCCAGTGCTAGATGTCATCCCACAAAATCGACGGACACATTTTCAGGCCAGTTTCAGCTCTCCTATAATTTCGCCGGACTGATCACCTAACACCATCCCTCGAAATGTTGTCCTGGCTCCGACTACAAGATCGTAGGAAAATTCACTGTCTTTCTCTTGCATTTCTCCACTCTTGTCTAACTCGAAAAAAAATCGAAAAATCGAAGGAGAATTGGGAGGAAAATTTAAAAGGTACGCAAAACGCGTCCTTGCAAGTGGGTTGGGGGCTGTACAAAACTAAATATGTGAGCTCCAAGCCTGTTGGCCACTAGTCTCACTCCGGATTACGCTGCTCCCCTGAAGGAGCTCTAGAAAATTTTGAAGGGGAAGCCGAAATTGGACGAAAATCGAAAATCGAAAAATCGAAGGAGAATTGGGAGGAAAATTTAAAAGGTACGCAAAACGCGTCCTTGCAAGGGGTTGGGGGCTGTACAAAACTAAATATGTGAGCTCCAAGCCTGTTGGCCACTAGTCTCAATCCGGGTTCCGCTGCTCCCCTGAAGGAGCTCTAGAAAATTTTGAAGGGGAAGCCGAAATTGGACGTAACCTCTTAGGTACCACATACGCGAGGGGGGCTGAGATTGATCAATTGATCACGGAACGGGGCGAGGAGGAGTTGGCTGGTGTTTGCCGTTAGGATGGCAAGACGCCGTCATCTGTTGTTCGATGACAAAGCAGGTGAAGGCCGTCGGAAGAAGCGCCGTGAAATCTAAGCTGCAATTTGAGAGGTCCCTGTCCTTCCAATTTGCGACTTATTGAGTGACCTCGTATGTTTAATAGACTATTAATATTATCTGAACTAGGGCATACATAATTTATAATAAAGGTGGAGTATATATGGAGAAGGGCATATAGGTCCGTGGCACATTTCTTATAGGGCTCATCCCGACATTTGGAATCGAAAAATCGAGGGAGAATTGGGAGGAAAATTTAAAAGGTACGCAAAACGCGTCCTTGCAAGGGGTTGGGGGCTGTACAAAACTAAGTATGTGAGCTCCAAGCCTGTTGGCCACTAGTCTCACTCCGGGTTACGCTGCTCCCCTGAAGGAGCTCTAGAAAATTTTGAAGGGGAAGCCGAAATTGGACGTAACCTCTTAGGTACCACATACGCGAGGGGGGCTGAGATTGATCAATTGATCACAGAACGGGGCGAGGAGGAGTTGGCTGGTGTTTGCCGTTAGGATGGCAAGACGCCGTCATCTGTTGTTCGATGACAAAGCATGTGAAGGCCGTCGGAAGAAGCGCCGTGAAATCTAAGCTGCAATTTGAGAGGTCCCTGTCCTTTCAATTTGCGACATATTGAGTGACCTCGTATGTTTAATAGACTATTAATATTATCTGAACTAGGGCATACATAATTTATAATAAGGTGGAGTATATATGGGGATGGGCATATAGGTCCGTGGCCCATTTCTTATAGGGCTCATCCCAACATTTGTCTTACGCCTGAGGAAAACCACGGAATACCTTAGGCAGGATGAGTTGTCTCATATAAGAGACTAGCCAATTTGGCTATTATGTAGGAGGTCATGAGCCTTGTTGATTTGTCTCAATTTCGAGACCAGCCATTTGGCTATATGATGGCTCAATTGCGAAGAGGGGGGAGAGATGTAATTGTTAATTAGGGAGATTCATGGGGATATGAGTGCAGGTCCGTGGCCCATTTCTTTTAGGGCTCATCCCGACATTTGTCTTAGCGCCTTAGGAAAACCACGGAAAAACCTTAGGCAGGATGAGTTGTCTCAATATCAGAGACTAGCCAGTTGGCTCTTAGGTTGAATGACTCTTTGAATCGATGGATATATACTAGCCAATTGGCTTTATTAGATTTCCATCGATCAACAATGTAGATATGTTATGGAGGGATTTTGTTTAGCCCAGTTAAGACAAGGTCATTTTACAGCGGTTGCACTATCCAAGGAGTCTCATGGAGTTGAGTCGTGGCTACCAAAACCTGGGAGTAACGCCAGCCTCCCTGTCCTCCTGTCTCAATAGTATAGCTAATGGACCTGTCTGGTGTCTACGCCGTAACCTAGGATCATACTGGCCGAGGCCAGATATGAGCGGGTTGGGGTTAGCACGAGCTTCCGCATACAGGTTCCTAGCCAGTCGAGCAATGAACTCGTCTATGGTTGGCAACTCTAGTTCATCATGGAACTTTCTTCTCGAGGCGACTCGGGGGAGATGGGTAATGAGTCGAATCACCTGGTTTTGGGCAACTTGGAGTTTACGGAGATGGGACACTGCCGCAAACCCCCATGCGGGTGCGGCATAGGTAATGACAGAGCGAATGAGGGCCTTATACATGGTAAGTCCTACCCTCAGGTTGTCAGGAGTTAAGGCCGCCAGAATGGGATAGTGTCTAACTATCAGCCCGTTGGCCTTACGAAGAAGGGATTGGATGTGATCTCGGAAGTTGAGATG
Organism: Periplaneta americana; assembly: GCF_040183065.1. Taxonomy (NCBI): domain Eukaryota; kingdom Metazoa; phylum Arthropoda; class Insecta; order Blattodea; family Blattidae; genus Periplaneta; species Periplaneta americana. The sequence continues at coordinate 104,470,800 of NC_091121.1, read as the reverse complement.
AGAGTCCATAATGATCCCTAAATATTTAATTTGGTTCATCCACGGCATTTCTCGTCCGAAAAGTGTGGGTGGTGGTGGTATGTCTTCGAGCCTCGCTCTTAGTGAAAAGAGTATGGCCTGACATTTCTCTACATTGACCTTGATTCTCCAGTCGTGGAACCACGGCTGGAGGTGATCTAAGATCGACTGTAATCTACGGGACGCTAATCTATAGGTTTTGCCCATCGCCAAGAGGGCAGTGTCGTCTGCATAGATATACAGATGACTACTTCTGCCGTGGATATAGCGAAACGGGAGGTCGTTAATGAATATATTGAAAAGTATGGGCCCGATAATGGAACCCTGTGGGACTCCTGCGTGAATTTCACGGGGGGTGGAGAAACTAGTGCCTACACGGGTTTTGAATGTACGGCCTCGGAGGTAGTTAGAAATGAGGCGTATCATTCCATCTGGGACTCCCATGCCCAGTAACTTAACGAGGAGTCCCTCATGCCAAACCTTGTCGAATGCTCGCTCGATGTCCAGGTAAGCTGCAGCTACTACACGCTTCGTGCTCATAGCCCAGGTAATGTCCTCCGTCATGCGGAGTGCCTGGAGTGTAGTGGAACGACCAGGGTGAAAACCGAATTGCTCGTTCCTGATTTGGGGCAATACTACTTCAGTGAGGCGTCTATGCATGACCCGCTCCGCCAGTTTGCTGAGACAACTGAGGAGACTTATAGGCCTATAGTTGCTTGGATTCGTCTTATCCTTTCCGGGCTTTGGAAAGAGAACTACGTGAGCTTCTTTCCAGGGAATGGGATTCCGCTGTAGCTCGAAAATCGAAAAAATCGAAGGAGAATTGGGAGGAAAATTTAAAAGGTACGCAAAACGCGTCCTTGCAAGGGGTTGGGGGCTGTACAAAACTAAATATGTGAGCTCCAAGCCTGTTTTCCACTAGTCTCACTCCGGGTTACGCTGCTCCCCTGAAGGAGCTCTAGAAAATTTTGAAGGGGAAGCCGAAATTGGACGTAACCTCTTAGGTACCACATACGCGAGGGGGGCTGAGATTGATCAATTGATCACTGAACGGGGCGAGGTGGAGTTGGCTGGTGTTTGCCGTTAGGATGGCAAGACGCCGTCATCTGTTGTTCGATGACAAAGCAGGTGAAGGCCGTCGGAAGAAGCGCCGTGAAATCTAAGCTGCAATTTTAGAGGTCCCTGTCCTTTCAATTTGCGACTTATTGAGTGACCTCGTATGTTTAATAGACTATTAATATTATCTGAACTAGGGCATACATAATTTATAATAAAGGTGGAGTATATATGGGGAGGGGCATATAGGTCCGTGGCCCATTTCTTATAGGGCTCATCCCGACATTTGTCTTACGCCTGAGGAAAACCACGGAATACCTTAGGCAGGATGAGTTGTCTCATATAAGAGACTAGCCAATTTGGCTATTATGTAGGAGGTCATGAGCCTTGTTGATTTGTCTCAATTTCGAGACCAGCCATTTGGCTATATGATGGCTCAATTGCGAAGAGGGGGGAGAGATGTAATTGTTAATTAGGGAGATTCATGGGGATATGAATGCAGGTCCGTGGCCCATTTCTTTTAGGGCTCATCCCGACATTTGTCTTAGCGCCTTAGGAAAACCACGGAAAAACCTTAGGCAGGATGAGTTGTCTCAATATCAGAGACTAGCCAGTTGGCTCTTAGGTTGAATGACTCTATGAATCGATGGATATATACTAGCCAATTGGCTTTATTAGATTTCCATCGATCAACAATGTAGATATGTTATGGAGGGATTTTGTTTAGCCCAGTTAAGACAAGGTCATTTTACAGCGGTTGCACTATCCAAGGAGTCTCATGGAGTTGAGTCGTGGCTACCAAAACCTGGGAGTAACGCCAGCCTCCCTGTCCTCCTGTCTCAATAGTATAGCTAATGGACCTGTCTGGTGTCTACGCCGTAACCTAGGATCATACTGGCCGAGGCCAGATATGAGCGGGTTGGGGTTAGCACGAGCTTCCGCATACAGGTTCCTAGCCAGTCGAGCAATGAACTCGTCTATGGTTGGCAACTCTAGTTCATCATGGAACTTTCTTCTCGAGGCGACTCGGGGGAGATGGGTAATGAGTCGAATCACCTGGTTTTGGGCAACTTGGAGTTTACGGAGATGGGACACTGCCGCAAACCCCCATGCGGGTGCGGCATAGGTAATGACAGAGCGAATGAGGGCCTTATACATGGTAAGTCCTACCCTCAGGTTGTCAGGAGTTAAGGCCGCCAGAATGGGATAGTGTCTAACTATCAGCCCGTTGGCCTTACGAAGAAGGGATTGGATGTGATCTCGAAAGTTGAGATGAGAGTCCATAATGATCCCTAAATATTTAATTTGGTTCATCCACGGCATTTCTCGTCCGAAAAGTGTGGGTGGTGGTGGTATGTCTTCGAGCCTCGCTCTTAGTGAAAAGAGTATGGCCTGACATTTCTCTACATTGACCTTGATTCTCCAGTCGTGGAACCACGGCTGGAGGTGATCTAAGATCGACTGTAATCTACGGGACGCTAATCTATAGGTTTTGCCCATCGCCAAGAGGGCAGTGTCGTCTGCATAGATATACAGATGACTACTTCTGCCGTGGATATAGCGAAACGGGAGGTCATTAATGAATATATTGAAAAGTATGGGCCCGATAATGGAACCCTGTGGGACTCCTGCGTGAATTTCACGGGGGGTGGAGAAACTAGTGCCTACACGGGTTTTGAATGTACGGCCTCGGAGGTAGTTAGAAATGAGGCGTATCATTCCATCTGGGACTCCCATGCCCAGTAACTTAACGAGGAGTCCCTCATGCCAAACCTTGTCGAATGCTCGCTCGATGTCCAGGTAAGCTGCAGCTACTACACGCTTCGTGCTCATAGCCCAGGTAATGTCCTCCGTCATGCGGAGTGCCTGGAGTGTAGTGGAACGACCAGGGTGAAAACCGAATTGCTCGTTCCTGATTTGGGGCAATACTACTTCAGTGAGGCGTCTATGTATGACCCGCTCCGCCAGTTTGCTGAGACAACTGAGGAGACTTATAGGCCTATAGTTGCTTGGATTCGTCTTATCCTTTCCGGGCTTTGGAAAGAGAACTACGTGAGCTTCTTTCCAGGGAATGGGATAGTGACCGGAAGCCAAGATGTTATTAATTATCTCTGCTATGCGCTTCATAGCTGACCTTGGGAGATGCTGCAATATAATTCCTTGGATACCGTCGGCTCCTGCGGCCTTATGAGGGCCGAGGCGACGAATGAAATGGGCGACCTCGTGGGTGTTCGTAGGTCGTATCCCATTTTCCGGCTCCCTGCTAAGGTGGTCTCGAACCGATTCCTCAACAGCTCTGATATGGGGCAAGTTTAAATTTTGTTCCACGGGTTGAAAAGTGGTCTCTAGAACGTCTGCCAGTGCGGTAGCCTTCTCCTCAGGAGTAAAGGCCGTGACATCTGGACCGACTACTAATGGGTGAATAGATTGAGACGGATTGGACAGAGCTCGAGATACACGCCAGACATCTGACATGTTTCTGCTGTCCATCGTCTCAACCTTGGATTTCCAAGCATCCACGACCGTTTCGTGGACCGCCTCACTGATCCGCCTGCGCAAGCGGTTCATTTCTATTCTATGTTGATCTAACCTAGTACGCTTCCACAATGTTCTTGCTCTATTGCGGGCGATCTTTAGGTCTCTAATATAGGCTGGGAGCTGCATCCGTCCCGGTTGTGAAGACCGTTTCGGTATTGCAGCAACCATTGCCTTCTTTATGCACTCCGTCAGGTCGCTAACTGACCTATCTATCCCTGCCGGAGTGACTTCAGGGGGGAGTGGTGGAAGCGTAGCGGCTACCTGGTCTTGAAAGAACACCCAGTCTGCCGCCTTGTAGTTGAATTTCTCAGCGGTTGGGGAGAGTTCGACTGGGTGCATGATCTCCATTATCACCGGTAGGTGGTCGGACGGAAGATCATCCAGGGTTGTTAGTCTCGCTCTAGTTGTGAGACCTTTCACCAGAGCGATGTCTAATATGTCAGGCAGTTGATTTGCAGCATCCGGTACGTGTGTGGGTTCCCTAGGGGCCATCACGACGTATCCGTTTCCTGTAGAATTAAGAAAAAGTCTATCGCCCTGCCGATTGGGGCGTTGACAGTTCCAGCTAGCGTGCTTCGCATTGAGGTCGCCGGCGACTACGAATCTATCGGATAGACTTGTCACTATATCTAAATCGCGTTCATCTAGTATGCCCGGAGGACTGTAGGCAGCCATAAGCAGAAAGGGGAGTCTGCCTATGTAGGCTCTAATAGCCACTGCCTCTAATGCCGCTAGCTGGGGAAGGAGATACTCACAGTGCGCGATCGTAGAACGAACGAACACCGCTACACCTCCGCCTCTTCTACCCGCTCTATCTTGTCTATAGACTTTAAACCCCGCGCATCTTAAATTTACTTGGGGTGTCAGGAACGTTTCTGTTATAAATGCAACGTCTATATTATTAGCGTCTAGGAAAGCCCTGAACTCATATCTATCATGTCTAAGGCCCCTGGCGTTCCATATACACATCCTAGCAACTCCGTCACTTCGTCTGGCCATTGAGAGAAACGAGGGAGGTTAGGAGCTTAAATATCTCCGGGAGGGCAGACATAGGATTCTCCATAAGGAGAACTATCACTCTGGTTAATCCTTCTAGGATTGGGGCGAGCGGGAGGTTAGGGTTTGCTAATTGCAACGCCTCGGCAAAGTGCTGAACTTGGTCCAAGGTCGCGCCTTGACCGGTCGGGCCTTTCGAGGTGCTTGCAATAGCTTCCTGCTGGGCCGGTGGGACAGGGGCGGAGATGGACTCTACCGTGGTAGCCTTGGTGGCTTTTCTGCTGCCCCTGTTGCGCTTAGGGCGCTGAGAAAGGGGTCCTACATTATTGGCAGCAGTTTGGGGGGCTGTCGCTGCCACGGTGGACCACAGAGGCGCGGCAACGGGCACTTCCAAAAGCGAAGGGATGGTCGCCTGCTGCTGCTGCGTTTGCTGCTGCTGTTGGCGGACCGGCCCGAGTTCCGTGCGTCGCTCCGCACGGGGCACCTGCACAGGGGCGCGAGCCTGTGGCTGCGGCTGCTGTTCTCGGAACAGCTGCTGCTGCCTCGCAGCTCGCTCCACACGCTGCTGCCGGAGCCACTCGTATTGGAGCGTCCACTGTTCCTCGAGCTCTGCCCTCCTCCGTCGGGCAGCCCTGCTCGTTCCTTCCGTGGCATCTCTAACCTGTAGTGCCACGGGACACCCTCCATAATTGGCGGTATGAGCGCCAGTACAGAGTGCGCATGTAGCGGGGACATCGTGCGGCTTGCGACAATCTTTAGTCTTATGGGGGCGTGCACAAGCTCGACACATAGGCTGCGCTTTGCAGCTAGCCTGCGTGTGGTAGTACCACTGGCAGTTGCTGCACTGAGGCGGGCGCTTGCTGGGGACGTAGTCCTCAACTGTTACCCTCATCAGGCAGCACTGACGCAAGGCTCTCATTCTATCCCGGGTTTCGGGGGAATTCTCCACATCGACAATGACCATTGGGAGTTTGGCCTTTGTCCTTGATGAGTGCATCCTCGTCACTCGCCGGACGATTATGCTTTGGAATTCCAGGTCGCCCTGGATGTCCTCCTCATCTGTGTGAATATCTATTCCTCTTAGAACGAATCGCAGAGGCTTGTCGTTCTTGGGGCGCAGCAAGTTGTACGCTACTCCCCGTTCGGTCAGGAACCTGCAAAGATTTGCGTAGTCCCTTTCGCAAACAGTTTTCACGGCCGTCCCGCCGCGCGCCCTGTACGAGCATAAGCCCAACGGTTCGTATTCGGCCTTGAACTCTAAGTTCAGTCGGCCCAGCGAGCCAGTGAAGGCTGGCGTAATAATAACGGGTGGGATATCACCACGTCGCCTAGTGAGGGCAGTCTCAACATCATCTTCCTCGTCCTCACTTTCCGACACGTGAGTACGAGCTGGGGAAGGGGGGCGGGGAACTGCCTCATCTACCTCAGGGGCAGCAGCCGTCTCCTGTGGGGCCTCAGGTTCGGCGGGGGGTGCTGCCTCCTCGGTCACGACTTGAAGAGTCGCCGCCTCCAATTGCTCCAAGGTAGAGAGAGCCGATCTCTCTTCCTTGGTGAGCTCACTAGCGGAAGGAATGCCGCCCTGCTCAGTCTTAGCTGAGCCCTTCTTCTTCTTCTTTTTGGCCTTAATGACCTGAAGTGCGCCGGACCCAGATGGAATCGGCGGCACTTCATCAGCCAAGACCGTAACACCACGGCTATTCAGTCCGCTAGGACCGGGCAAGTCAATACGTGTCACCTCAGTGACCTTGGGAGCTATCTTGGGAGGGGTGGGCTTTCTCGGGAGTCCTGAAGGGACTGGGATGGTGGTAGGGGGACGAAGCTCAAGGATCTCCGCAACGGGGACCGGGACAGGCGGCGTCCGTACAGGACCAGCCGATCTCATGTTCCGAAGCCTGGGCGGAGGAGTAATCTGCGCGGGACGCGACACGCGCAAGTAGGAGGTGGTGGGCCCTGTCTGGCTAGTGCAAACTAGCAACCGCTTTACGCCACCAGCAGTAGGATGGCTCGTGGCCTTGTTGCTCTTAACTGGAGCCATTCGAATTACAGATTCGATCCTGTCAGGGGGGGAGACCTAAGCGGCACTCTGTCCGCAGTGCAAGAACCTGCTAGGCCCCTTTCCCACTAAGGGTGGAAGCCCAGCAGTTACGCCCGACCGGTCGCCGAAGCCTAGCCCGGTTAGCCGATCGCAACAAGGGTTGCGGAGCCCGCCGGGGACCGTCGGTTTGGTTCGCTAATTTCGTTGGCCCTGATAAGGGCCGGACGAAAATTTGCGTAGCCCTCAGAAGAGCCGGGCAATAGTAGAAGAGTGGAGGGCGGAAAGCAAATTAGCCCGAAGGCCCTGCCTTTGGGCAGTCACTCCGGCACTAAGGCACAGAGTCTCTCCCTAGCAGGAAGCCTGCCTAGGGGCCGAGGACGGCTAGGGGTCTCCTCGAGAGAGGACCCAATCCCCGACCGGGATCCGCCTGGCCTAGGGAAGTTAGTGCGCACAGCCCTCCGTAGGCTGCGCGGCTTTCTTCGCGCTGAGCGCCGGTGCGGCAATGGAACCAATAAACTGCTCTTTAAGAAGTGCCGATTACGTAGGTGTCCGCCGCCTGGCCGACAGAAGTACGATGCTCGGCGCCTCGAGCCTCCCTGGCCGAGAGCTGCTTGGCTGCTGCGCTCGCTTGCTGCTGTAGAACTGAGGAATCTGGTTGCTTGTCCGCTGTAGCTCCGCTGTAGCTGAATGAATGAATGAATGAATGAATGAATGAATGAATGAATGAATGAATGAATGAATGAATGAATGAATGAATGAATGAGTGGGGGGAAGTGGGAGGAGAAACTTTAAATGTACGTGAAAACACGTCCTTTTTGCAAGGGGGGAGTTGGGGCTGTGAAAAACTGAATATGTGAGCTCCAAGCCTCTTGGCCACTTGTCTCACTTCGGGTTTCGCCGCCCCAGTGAAGGAGCGCTAGAAATTTCTAGTGGGTAAGCCGAAAATGGACGTAACTGATTAGCTACAACATACGGGGGGGGAGGAGGGGCAGAAGTACAGAGACCTGATCCGGAGGAGAGACGCGATGGAGGAGAAGTCTAGGCACGAAACGGTGATAGCCAGTTTGGCTGTTTGAAGATTCGAACGCGTAGGGATTAATCTTACAATAGCCAATTGGCGCTTTGATGATTTTTCTCAGATCAGGAGACCAGCCAATTGGCTCGTTGATGACTCCAGTGATCTGTACAAGGGGACGATTGAACCCTGCCAGGGCCCGAGTTCGATGTGAACAATCATTAATCTTGAGCCGTCACCAATGTCTGGGGAAGTGAATGCAGGTCCGTGGCCCATTTCTTTTAGGGCTCATCCCGACATTTGTCTTAACGCCTTAGGAAAACCACGGAAAAACCTTAGGCAGGATGAGATGTCTCAATTTTAGAGACTAGCCAGTTGGCTCTTAGGTAAAATGACTTGATTCGATGGATGTAGACTAGCCAATTGGCTCTATTACAACGCCATCGATCAGCAAAACGGATTTATTGGGGACGATATGTTAGCTCAAGTTATTTAACCATCATAACGGTATTAGCCAATTGGCTTTTTGATGGTTTCTGTCAGATCCGGAGACTAGTCAATTGACTCTTCACTCCGTAGACCTGTAAGAGGGATAGAATAGATTTATAGCCCGAGTTAGAGCAGGCCATTTCACAGCGGTTGCTTATTAGATTAAGTCATGAATTAATAATCTACTATCTAAATCTGGGAGTGACACCTGCCTCCCTGTTTTCCTGTCTTAAGAGAATAGCTAGTGGACCTGTCTGGTGTCTTCGCCGTAACCTAGGATCATACCGGCCAAGGCCAGATATGAGCGGGTTGGGGCTGGCACGAGCGGCCTCATACAGGTTTCTAGCCAATCGAGCAATGAACTCGTCTACGGTTGGCAAGTTTAGCTCATTGTGGAACTTCTCTCTCGAAGCGACTCGCGGGAGATGTGTTATGATACGAATCACCTGGTTCTGGATAACTTGGAGTTTCCGGAGATGGGTCACTGCCGCGAACCCCCATGCGGGTGCGGCATAGGTTATTACAGACCGAATGAGGGCCTTATACATGGTAAGTCCTACCCCCAGGTTGTCAGGAGTGAAGGCCGCCAGAATGGGATAGTGTCTAACTATCAATCCATTGGCCTTACGAAGAAGGGAATGGATATGATCTCGGAACGTAAGATGAGAGTCCATAATGATCCCTAAGTATTTAATTTGGTTCATCCACGGCATTGCTTGTCCGAAAAGTGTGGGTGGAGGTGGTATGTCTTCGAGCCTCGCTCTTAGTGAAAAGAGTATGGCCTGACATTTATCTACATTGACCTTGATTCTCCAGTCGTGGAACCACGGCTGGAGGTGATCTAAGATCGACTGCAATCTACGGGACGCTAACCTGTAGGTTTTGCCCATCGCTAAGAGGGCAGTGTCATCTGCATAGATATACAGATGGCTACTTCTGCCGTGGATATAGCGAAACGGGAGGTCATTAATGAATATATTGAAAAGTATGGGACCGATAATCGATCCCTGCGGGACTCCTGCGTGAATTTCACGAGGGGTGGAGAAACTAGTGCCTACTCGGGTCTTGAATGTACGGCCTCGGAGGTAATCTGAAATGAGGCGTACCATTCCATCTGGGACTCCCATGCCCAGTAGCTTAACCAGGAGCCCTTCATGCCAAACCTTGTCGAATGCTCGCTCGATGTCGAAAAATCGAAAAATCGAAGGAGAATTGGGAGGAAAATTTAAAAGGTACGCAAAACGCGTCCTTGCAAGGGGTTGGGGGCTGTACAAAACTAAATATGTGAGCTCCAAGCCTGTTGGCCACTAGTCTCACTCCGGGTTACGCTGCTCCCCTGAAGGAGCTCTAGAAAATTTTGAAGGGGAAGCCGAAATTGGACGTAACCTCTTAGGTACCACATACGCGAGGGGGGCTGAGACTGATCGATTGATCACGGAACGGGGCGAGGATGTCTGCTGCATCGTTGTATATATAGTGCGGGAGGGGGGGGGCTTGCTGTTGTCGCCTCGGTCCGCGCTCGAATGTGCTTCGCGGGCGGGTTTGCTGTTTTCCACGGCTCCGCGTCCGGGGTTGTGTAGAACCAGCCGCACCAGCAATAGCCACCACTGAAGATGTTCACCGCAGCAGTGAACGAAACGTTTGGTCTCACAACCAACAGACCACGGCCTCATAGCCCGGAAAACTTTTCTACTATTGACGCCGGCCGTGAAAGCCTACACTCCATTATTATTATTTTTATTATTATTATTATTATTATTATTATTATTATTATTATTATTATTATTATTATTACTACTTATTACCAATGTTTATTATTGTCTCACTAACATTACTTATCTAACTTTCTTTATTTACTTTTACTTTCATTATTCACTTTCATGTTGTTTTACAGTCTAGATATTAATGTAATAACTAAAGATAGGAATTTACCTACAGAGACTACAAGGTTAGGTAGGCTTTGAGACGGTAGATATTGTTTGTTTATTGGTTCAATTAGTTTTATATATGTAGGATTAGGTGTTCATTTTACGATAGGATATTTTATTATATTGGTTTTGCATATGTAGCTTAGGTTGAGATTGTGTTAAGTTATACTCAGAGCGTCAGATTTAGCATAGTAGCAGCGCTACGAGGACAAAGGATAAAGGAGTTAAGTGTGAAGCTATTGTCCGATGTCAGACTTGAGGAGCCGGAGTACTCATGCGGGAAATAATTGTTTGTGTTAAAGTGTCCTGAAGTGACCGCGAATAACCTTCCAATAGCGTGCAGTTCGAAGCTACTTTCTTTGTCGAGTGCGGGGGGAATTTCGTAGTTCTTAGAATAATTGATAGAAAAGCCATTAGTAGATTTTGTAGCGTCAGTACAACGTGTATTTTTGAGTACGCGTACATGTGACGTAGGGCTCTTGTAAGCCAATTGTAGTTAAGAGACAGATCATGTGATCTAGAGATAGCGTGGTTGATTTTGATATAGTAAGGGCTGCAAGACGCGAGTAGCATCACTCTGGTCAAATCATCGGTGGGGTGAAGACATCACTCTTGTAACATACTTCGACGGGTCAGGACATCACTCCGGTCATATACATCGGCGGGTGAAGACATCAGTCTCGAAAAGTCATCGGTGGGGTGTAGAATCACTCTTGGAACAGTCGTCGGCGGGTGAAGACATCACTCTAATAACTCACTCGGTGGTAGGAAGATTTACATTCGCTTGCGACAGTCGGGCGAAACAGTGGATAGTGCATACGGGGAGATAGAATACAAGCTAACTATAACGTCGTATAATTTGTGTATTTAGAAAATCTACAGGCAGGGGCGGACGCAGGATTTTTTTTTTCGGGAAGGGATTTGAGGAGATAGTAAAAATGGAGTAATGAGAAATAAGTTTATATACTCACAATTTGTTTCCGAGTCACAAACATTTACAAGTTGGCCTGAGTAGCGTAGTCGGTATAGCCTTCTGTGCTCGAAGTTGTGGGTTCTACCCCAACCAAGCTTGATGGCATTTAAGTGTGTTTAAATGTGACAGACCTCATATCAGTCGATTTAGTGGCATGTAAAAGAAGTCCTGAGGGAAAAAATTCCGGCACACCGGTGATGCTGATATAACCTCGGCAATTGCGAGCGTTGTTAAATAAACCATAATTTTTTTAATTTTAACATTTACAATGACTGCAATACAAAAACAATGACAGAATGACATTTACAGAAGGAGACGAGGCTTCTTAGACATATCATCCAGTACTTCATGAGCTTTTACTTTTACATTTTTATGTATATACATCAAGGCCAGTCCATTTAATCTGTCTGCTCCCATCGTGCTCCTCAAGTAAGTCTTCAAACAGCGCAAAGTTGAGAACAACCGTTCTGGTGTTGCTGTAGTTACAGGCAATGTGCAGAAAAGTTTCAGCGCCTTGCGAGTGCAAGGAAAAATAATTTAATTGCACCTGTTCAAAGATGATATAAAATCAGTAGGTATTAGGTGAAGACTTTTCTGATCAAGGAAATTTCTTCTCCGCATCCTCAATTCATTGAAGAAAGACTCTGGTGATGCATCAACATCATTGGGTCACTGATTTACTATAGCCTGAACAGCAGTTTCTAAATCTTCATCTGATGCTCGCAGTATGTTTTTAGGCAGCAAAATTTGTATGGACTTTAGGATTCCCTTATGATTTAAAAACCTGTCATTGAGCTGACTAATGAAATAATCTAAGAAGAGAAGGAAAATTAAAAGCCTAAAATACTCTTCATGACTCTGTCTTGAAGTAAGAACGCTGTGTCTGTCTTCCTGCAGTTCTTGGAATTTAACATTTTAGCAAAGAGAATTTACGTAGAAAACTCTTTAATTCCTATGTACTGTACATTCACGAATTAAAATTAATATTATTTTTGTTTCTTGTTTCATATTTTTCTCAATTTCGGGAGGGGATATATCCCCTTAATCCCCCCTTGCATCCGCCCCGGTCTACAGGCTCCGTATAATATCAAGTACGAATTCAGAATTTTATCTGGAAGAAGTATCAACATTACATAAGTTCAGGAATATACTCGTATAATCATAGCAGCCGCCACCGAGATACTATTATTATTGTTCGTGAATCATACAAGTATTTTTGAATTATTAGCATCTTTGATAACTTGACGAGTACGACCATAATTATTACCCGTCTAGCTACGTTCACCGTAAATTTGTCAATTGATATTACAAGCGAACTTGACCCTCTTGGATACGCGTTCAGCTATATTAACAACAACATATAATCGAGAATAAACATCCCGTTGGGATTGTGGATACAAACATACACGTGTCAATCACATCATTTCACACGTTACGCTACAGTCTCCCGAACTCCTCGTCCCAGCCGTTCACTTAGCAACCTGAGAACTCAGATCTACTGCAGTCGATTCGAGGGGGCTGGCGCCCAACAACAACAGCAACACAAATTTCGCCACCTCGAGTCACCTGCTCCAACAGAAGTGGAACGGGCAGCTGGAGCTGAAATAAGAGGCAGAGATCGTCGCGTGAATAGGTGTCCAGCCCAGTCACCTAACGCGACGCAGACGACGAGACAGGGCGACGGCCTCAGCCTATGCATAGAGTTTTCGTTGTACGCACGAGAAATATATCCCCATTCAATTGCTGCGATACAAAACACATTTAAGTTATCCACTGGCCATACTTCAGACTTCACATTATTCATGACGTAACGACAGTCTAAGCACATCTAACCTAATATCCTCATGTTGTGGCATGAATTCCTACCTTTAGTAATAACTACTGTAAGCCAATTGTATTCAAGTAGAATTAGAGTCTGGCTGAGCGGAAGAGAAGGCCTACTGGCCTTAGCTCTGCCAGATTAAATAAATAAATAAATAAATAAATAAATAATTATTAAATTATTATTATATAAATGCCAATAAGACGAAGAGCATGATCATAGAAAGAAAAATACAGAAGGTAAACTTGCAAAATCTAAATAAGAGCAAGTAGAGCAAGTGAACAGCTTCAAATACTTGGGGTATACTATAAGCAGTAACATGAGCTACTGCCAGGAAGTGAAAAGGAGAATAGCAATGGCCAAGGAAGCTTTTAATATATAAAGAAGCACTTTCTGCGGACCTCTGGAAAAAGAACTAAGGTAGAGACTAGTGAAGTGCTTTGTGTGGATTGTACAAGGTATGGCACAGATACATGGATATTAAGACGAAGTGAAGGGAAACGACTATAAGCATTTGAAATGTGGAAATGGAGAAGAATGGACAGAATAAGAAATGAAGCTGTGTTGGAAAGAGTGGGTGAAGAAAGAATGATGTTGAAACTGATCAGGAAGAGGAAAAGGAATTGGTTGGATCACTGGCTGAGAAGAAACTGCCTGCTGAAGGATACACTAAAAGGGATGGTGAACGGGAGACGTTCGTAGTTGTATCAAACGATTTGTAACTATCAGGCCACAATCTCAATTGAGCAAAAATCAGCAGTCAAGAAGTTAAACTGGAGAAATTCGGGAGTGAATTTGAATGAAGAGAGAAAATTCACAATGTCGAGGCGTATGCTGTGCAAATGGAAGCCGTCGTATAAGCAACGAGTAGCAAACGAAAGAGCACGAATATTACTATAGCAACCAACATTGTTACTCTCATTATATACAAGATGACTACTTTCAGGAGTCCCAGCACAGCGAAGATATACCAGATTTTCAGGGTATCTGAAAAGAAGACTGATTTTTGCTGACGTTTGCCTTAACAGCAATTCTATCAGCACGTATCCACGCATAAAAATTGTGGCAGTCTCACCGATACAGTCTACATCGATTATTTTTTAATTATATGTTTGCTGATGACGATTCTTTCCAGTGATGAAGATCCACATGTAGAGGAGCATATTTGAATTGCAAAATGTTATAAAAGAATTTAATCCTGAGCATAATCCGCACAAATCATTAGTCTTATTCATTTGTATTTTATTTAAGCACAGATCGTCTTTCTTTGGTTCCTGGAGATGATGCTGTTTCGTCGTCTACCTCTTTTAACTCACTTGAGAGGCTGAAAATATCATTCTCCTTGGCTGCTCCAACTTGCTAGGAAAGAGACGATGTTTCTCTGCAGCAGTTTTCCTTTTCGTTGTATTCAGATGGGGCGCAACGGTTTAAGACACAATCAGTTGCCTCTTTCATACCATTAATAACATTGTATTTCTTTCCATATTTGCCCTTGCGACATACACTGTACATCAGAGATGCTATGAATACATACATACAATATTTTAAGTTTCAAGCATTTGATATCTCTTCCATAAGATAGTGCTGTTAAAGCATAGAAGAAATTTATAGAGAAAAATGGCCTCGTAATATGAGAAAAACACTAAGAAAATAACCTCCCAAGATAAAATTATGTTATAATCAGTGCATTGATAAGCATATATTTTTCACCAAGAAGTATACAATGTCAGTACGTACCATTGAAAACAATTTGGACCACAAAATACAGCAAAACTCTTCATTTAACAAAGGAAACGGGGTGGTGTATTCATTCACAATTTCAAAGCTATAGATCTGACAATTTGTCAAGTACTTCCCAAAAAATCAGCTCACATTACTGCAAGAGCGCAGTGAACAAAATCTATGTTATAGTACATTTGCCGCTATTTATACTATACCATCAGAATTACATTTGTCGCTGGTATAATTTCGTGATAAGTTAAAAAAAACTATTACGAAATTATCCGAGTTTGCCCTTTGGTTTGGTCACGTCTTATACGTAACACATTTATTAAACAACACATAATAATTAATTAAGAAAAATGGTGTATAATCCATTTCCGATTAAAAGTTATTTATTCTCTTTGTAAAGTTAAATTTAGTATTTATAGGCCTTCTATCTTCTGTATTGATGCAGTCAATTTATGTAGGTGTTTCACCCTTTAGCCATATTAATCGAGAATCGATGAAGTAAATATAGCGAGGAATGTTAACTGTATCCAAGATCAATTCCTCTATGCAGTAGGCCTATACGAAACAAAAGTTCCTGACAACGTATTTGAAACGTACAGCATTATGTCTATGAGGAATTGTTTATGGTATTTCAAACGAAAATCTTCCAAATTGTTATTCATTACATTCGCAACTCTGTATACGAATGCTTTGTATTTCCAGTTTCACGGTAATATACATTTTATTACGCCCGTAGGGTCATTTCAGATCTAAATCTACAGTGAATTTATTCAAAGTTTACGTGCATGTAAATGTGTCACACATATCATAACGCTACAATGAACAAATATACATATCAAATTTAACTTACTCAATTCCTTATAATGTCGTTATTTCTGCATAAACGAATATTTATAAAAACAGCTACAATGCAATAGATATTTAAAAATATAAAATGTATTATTATGTGTTGTCACTGAAGTGTGTTGTGTCAGTGAAGTGTGTTTGTGTCAGTGAAGGTTTATAGTTTATAGTGGTAGTGCAAAGTATTTGAACAGTGAAATGTTTTTGAAGTGTTAGTGAAATCAGGATAGTGTCAGTGAAATGTCATAGTTCCAGTGCAGTGAGTGAGTTGACAGCGAAATGAGTGTAGTGCTGAAAGGTAATTGTGCATGTATGGAAATATCATATATAGTCGTGGAGTTTAGTCCGAACTTAGGGTTAAGATACAAATTAGATTTACTGTAAATGTTGTTTTAAGTGATAGTGCTTCATTTAATTTAGGATGCTTCTTGTTAATATTGAGTGTAATTAGTTACCACTGCCACCGAATATTTACCAACTTGCAATGTGAACAAATAAACACTACATTATTATTATTATTATTATTATTATTATTATTATTATTATTATTATTATTATTATTATTATTATTATTATTATTATTATTATTATTATTGCTGCTGCTCCTGCTGCTGCTTTCTTTCCTCTAACATCTGAGTGTAAACACACAATCGATACAGAATCGACCATTTCTAAATCCATTTTGAGTAGTTTGTCACTCGGGTTATTATATTTAAGATTTTAGTACTAACTGTATAACATGTATTCAAAACGATAGTTGTTTCATTCATTTGTTCCCTTTTTTAAATATTGGAATAATTGTTGAACGCCTACATTCTTCTGATATTGGCCTATTTTCTAGCGAATATTTATGAAGTTGATAGCAAAATGAAATCGTTAACGGAACTTTACGTGAGATCAAGTGGGGCTAATATGATACAATAAAAAAGTCGGGCTAAACTGATACAGACAGAATGTACCAAAATCTAAGTTTAAAACTATGATTATGGAAATATATTTGTTGCTCTTTTTAGGGAATATTGAACGGAGTTGAAGAAATATTATTAGCCTCATAAAATAATGCATTAAAAAAGATAGTTTTTATACTGAAAAACTTTAACGTGATACGGGTTACTTTTGTTATTGCTCTGGAATGAATAAAGATAGAATAATTTTTTAATTTTTCTTTCACTCAGAATAGTGTCAGCTTCATTTTTTTAAGAAAAGCTCTGAATGTTGATCAATTAGCAATAATTATTGTGTGAATGAGAAGGGCTATTATGAGACACTTTTTAGGGCTATTACGATATGGTAGAAGGGCTATTATGATGATTAAAAAAAGTTGACCAAGTTGATAAATTTTCTAACTTAAAATAAAATACTACCTCTTGAGGGGACATTTCACAATATCCCTATTATTGAAGGGTGTTTCAACTGACATTTTGGCACCTACAGTGCTATATAAGTTTAAAAATTGCACACATAAATTTATTTTTATATTTTTATCTCACAATTCTAGCTTAATAGTCCTTCTTGCTGCTAAAATTTATCACAACTTTGGAAAATAAATTCATCATTATTTAAACATATATTTTAAGAATATTTTAGCAATACAAATGGTATAATAATTTTTTCAATCTCTTTCCTTACACACAAAAAATTACTGGGACACACAGCAATTTTGTAGCATTAGCAGTGAAGTGTTAAAGTTTCAGTAAGTTGTGAAAATTTCATGGGAAAAAGAGGCCATTACAAAACTTGTTAAATCTTTGTCAATTTTAATGTTTTTTCAACCAAACTTTCATGAGTGATACATTAAGCATCTGTGTGTATCGTAATACAGTAGAACCTCTATTATCCGTGGTAATGAAGGGGGTGGGCTGAACGGTTAATCGAAAAAATCGGATAATCCGTACCATGAAAGATTTTGTAATTTCCTCCATGGTCTTTTATTTAACACGCTAGATATTGGATCAGAAGTCTACTAATTTAGGTAAGTCTGGTTGTCAACGACGGATTTTTAAGGGAAAGTGTCTGTCTGTGGAAAGATAGGAATAATTGATGTCTCGTGTTGTAGATTTACATACTTTATACACTCCAATCTCGTATTCTGATGAGAGATGAGTCACAGTTTCTCTTTCCCCAAACCACTCAATTTTTAGGCATACACTTTTTTTATTTCGATACTTAGCACAACAAGATTTATTTTGACACCCGTAGAAGAATTTTTATACAGAAGTTATACAATACAACTCGAACAGTAGACCATACTGTGTAATAAAGTCTTGTAATAACACTCTAGAAAAATGACGTGCTAATACAATGTATAGTAATATTTATGCAGCAAAAAAAAAAAAAAAAGCGAGAGAAAGACAGACGCATAATAGGGTGACGGATAATCGGTGTTCTACTGTATGCTTATGTCATTGCTCTGTTTATTATGTTCACATTTATAGTACTGTATCAGAATAGCCCTGTAGGTGTACCACAGTAGCCCAACCGAAGGCTATTATGATAGACCGGTTTTGTTTTAATTTTATCCATTATTACAAGTAAGAAATAAATTTAATTCCAAATCATTCATATATGAAGTAGCACATGCATGACTTAATTTTTTTCTAATTTGTGTATACTTTGATAGAAAAATTATAGCAAAAGATAACTTTTTGTATTATAATAGCCCTACTTGACTCCACGTAATTTTTATTAATATTGACTGCACACGAATCTTTAAAAGTATCAGTTATTGTATAAAATTTACATAAAACCGTTTATTTGTAAGGGATAATATGAAAACTTTATCATTAAAAGAAAAAATAACATCCTTTAAATTAATTTTATGGGCACATTTACCGAGGGATTGCAATCCACGTTGAAGTTATGCATTACTCATGCTGTAGTTCAGTGTCTGCACAATTTTTGTCTACTGGACATTTGTTCGAGTTTCACAGTTTGTGATAAAGTTCTCGAGATGGTTCTTGAGTTCCATTTAAGTTATTGTCGCGATGTCAGTTTAGAAACTTGTTTCATCACACTCGAATGCATGAACTAATATCCCAGAGCTGCAGATACTACATAAGTAACGTCAACACAAACCGGGCGGTCTCAAGGGGAATGCGAGCAGATCGCAGCTGAAGATTAATTATCTCATCTAGATTTTCTAGTTAGCTTCAGGCGAAAACTGGGATAGTGAGTGAAAGAGAGTGCATCCGTTTTCGTCCTGTATTCCTACAATAATTCATGGTCATCAGACCTGTCACCAGCAGTATTTGACTCCAAGCAAGAAGAGCGCGTTTTTATTTTAAGCAGAATATTTGAAAAGAGTGATGCTGGGCGTCCACTTGCCTACCTCTTCAATACAATAAAACCTCCTGCTTCTATAAATAATTAGTACACTAGGCTTATTATGTTCATAATTAGGGGACAGATTTCTAGGTGCTAAAAGAAAGGTTTAGGACTTTATAAAATATATTTAGGGTTTTTAGGAGTTTACATAAAATTAACTATATAAAATTAACAATTAACAATTCAATAAATATTCCATCTTTGATGGAACTTATGCAAAAAAAAAAAAAACATTGTTTTGTATTCTCTCCGCAAATCATATTATATTCTATTTTTAAGTCAACCACTACTCTGCATTCTGGATCCTAGTGGTCAGCCGTAGATGTCGGCCAGATGTCCCAAATTGTGGAATTAGTAGTTATCGTCTTTATTTGATTATATTATCATTTAAGTAGGGCCTATAATAAGCCTGAGCACTAATAACTCAATCGAGTCACTGCAGATTTTCCCTTAACTTCCCACTCCATCTTTCTCGACTAAGACGAGTAGACAAGCAGGTAAGCATTGCTCAGTGGCGGGTTGTATAAGGCAGGCATAATAGCTTTTACGAACTTTCGGCTTTCGCTGGTCGCTTGAAATCCATCACGATGCACAGTGCTTACTGTGAGTTTGTTTATAAGGCAGTCTAAGCGAAAAATAAGCGAAAAGGACATGGGCGGAGGTTTCAGAGTTTCGTTTCACTTTCCCGTTGTGCCCAAGGCTAGCCTATATATTGTTCTATAGCGATGGACTTTAGTAGTACAAGTTTTTTTTTTTTGTCAAAGTTATAATATCGTCGAGCGTAGAAACAAACTGCACATTTCTATTAACAAATGACTTAAAAAAAAAAAACTGGCCACTCAGAAGCACACGGATGCAGCGTCATTCAAATTCCAGAATTATTGGAATACATATTTTTTTTTTTGTTTTGGGTAGGTCAGTAATATTGGCATAATAATAAGACACATTAGGAACATATCACATGAAAATGAATAGAATCTTATTAAAAAATCTAGCACTGAGCGGGACTCGAATTCAGTAACTTTCGTTTCGTAGGTAATCAAAGTGTACCACTGCACTATACCACTTCGATGAAAAGTCTTTGCCAATATCTTTCCCATATGTACGCTTGGTGAACATCGCGGGTAACTGGAAAATTATTCGCTGTTAAATTCGTGTATTTGGAAGTTTAACTAGTCATATATTTATCTAAATTAGAAAGGTAACGGCAGGACAAGATTAGGTTCAGTCTAAAGGCTAGGAAGGGAAAACTGTAGACCCTAAGCGGAATCATCAAGATTGTTTGATGTAAAATATCAGTTGACATGTACTGCATAACCGCTATGAAGATGTCTCTAAGCCAATTTCCTTTCCGTGAATGTACACTTAGCGGCAAAAAGAATAGGCCGGCCGACAATTTCTAAGTACCAGAGACATAACATTGCGCATGCTCGTCTTGTCAAAGCCATAGTTCACTAGGTAACACATAATTAAACCATTTAAATTTGCTGTATTTTGTTCAAGAGTCTAAAATATGTAATAAAATCGAATGACGGGTTGATTCTAGATACATCAGGGCACTTGAAGAGTGAAATAATAATAAAATTGATAAATACAAAATCAACCGGAGCGAATATGAACAGGAAAACCACGTATTATGCCGAACTGATATTAACAGTCACAGTAGCATAAGTCGTTACGGCATTGGTCTATTAACAAGTTGATAGTAGTAGCTCAAGGTTCGAATCTCCCCAATCTTATTTTTTTAATTACAAATTTGCCATCATATGTGTCTCGCAAAGCTATAATTATGTGGCGATATCTCTTAGAATATGCCCAAACTCTAATAAATAATAAACCTCTCTCTCTCGCTTTCAAGCAATACTGCTATCTGTTAATAAAATGTTCTGTCTCGTCATTACGCTTGAAGATAGCACAGAAACAATAACTCATTGCCCTGGTTCGCATAGGTTATTCTGTGTATGCTACTCTCCGACAGGACTTCGATTGGAGAAATGTCATTTTCTCCGACAAGGTAATTGTCTCCAATAGCAACGATAGTACTGCCCTAGTTTATTGTATGAATGGCCACCGATACGATGAACGCTTCGTGAGACGAATTATTAACAAATTGGGTTGTGTGAGGGTCGCGTGTTGGGGGTGGATGTCATACGATGGGGCAGGACTTCTGCAACGCATCCACGGGCGGTTTACGGCAGAAGTCTACGAACACATTTTGGGAAATGTAATGATCCCTTCCGCCCGAAAACGACGTCCAGAAGGAACAGGTTATATTAATTATTTTCGTATGACTTTTACTTATTCTTTTTTGGCCGATCGTATTTTTTGACAACCTTACCGATGTTGTTGGTAGATCTTGTAAGTTAAACTTAAAACACACGGCGGTAAGTAAATAAATCAAATCAACTTTTATATATTTACTTAAAAAGTAAGGAACTATCAGTGTCGCGCACCACTATGTGCTATGAGAAAATAACTAAATGTCATATTGTACTTGTATTCTTTCTAAATTAATTTATTAGAGTAGAGATTTGTAAGAAAACAGGAATTAATGTAGATAAGACGTAAGCGTGAAAACCATTTCTGACGACTTCCGGTTGTTGCTCTAAGCGCCATTCGTGGGGTCGTGGCTGAACGCGAAAACATCCATTGAGTAAAATACGTATCCAAGCATTAACCTATACCGGTATGCAATTTATTTACACTGATGTATAATTAATGCTTTACCTATAAACATTTTATGTATGCTATTTCTTTATATTGCTGTATAATTAATGTGTCACCTACCTACTTCTTTGAAGACAAAACTAAACTTTCTATCATTTATTTTATTACAACATTTTCACAATCGTCGCCGAATAATAGCACATGAATAGCAATTATCGACAAATACGAACAATAACAAATTAATGACATCTATCGACAAATAACAAACGGTGATGAAAATGTTAGCGTCCAAAAACAAACTATTTATCCAAATTGAAAACGATTAATAATAATTTATTTTTTGTTAAGATCGGCCAAAAAATAGTATGGTATGCAATACATGTGTCTCGGCTTCTCTAACTTTTCCTCGATTCTGTTATAATGCACTTACCACGCTTGTATCGCAATAAAGCTACTATTAGCTGCTTTTCTTAACCGGATCTCGCTACCTATCGTAGTTCCCCAAGTGCATCACAATGTTGGGTAGGCACCGGCCCCATAGACTGGCCGAAATTTCATGAGAAAATTTCTTCCCCATGAGAACTCCTCTGGTTTAGTGGAAGAGAAGGCTTTACGGCCTTAACTCTGCCAGAAAAAATAAATAATAATTATTATTATTATTATTATTACTATTATTATTATTATTATTATTATTATTATTATTATTACTATTAGGCCTATTATAAATGGAACCAGCGTGCATTCCGTAACGCGAATTCTAAACAGGTTGCCTTAGATACGATGCCACGGCGCGGAACCTTTAAAGATAATTTAACTAATTTTATTGAAACGTCTATCCGAATTGAGACTACTTGCAAATAGATATTGGGAGCGAGCACTAGCCTGAATGATGTTTCTGTGGACTGTGAAAAAAAGCAAACAAAGATTTACAGAATTTTTATTGGAAATTCAATATTGATTTTTTATAAAACTTGAGTTGTCAGCTCTAATTATTGTACAAATTATTTGGATACAAGTGCAGTCTTATGTTCCTATTCGAGGCATCCTTGTACAATGTGCTGTTCCCGGGTGTCTTTGCTCGCGGTGGTGACACAGTGAAGTGCTTCACTGTGCCCGCAGATTTTACAGTCGGTATCTTCTCTTCATGAGAAAGAACGGCCTGTCGCCTCACAGTGCAGTAAATCCTTATTGTGTAGAAATAGAGTATCTCAACAACACTCATGAGACTGAAGCCGAGGAACAAGGACAGGATTCCGCCGATGGATGCTGCAACAAAAATGGGAAGTTTTATTACAACAATAACGAAGTACGACATAATTATTATCATGTACCTGGATATTCGGGCCAACTCCAACGGTTCTAATTGGTTTGTCCTGGAAGTCTTTATGGTAGCGTTCTCTGGAGAAGAGATGGTAGTACAGCTCGTGCATTTTGTCAAGACACTCGCTATGCGCAATAGGGGAACAACGTTATCTTGCAGGAGGTAGGAGTAGAAGGGAAGATCGGGCGTGTGTCTACCGAGTTCAAGGCAAAGACTAACCCATTCCCCTATAATTCTTAAGTAGACTCATCCGATCTCGTGCGCAGCTCTGTAGGAAGAGTGGGGGAGTGTCTGAACATAATGCATGAGCTGTACGCTTCCCTGCTGATTCGAGGTTGCGCTTGGGCTTGGGTTCGATTACCGCTTGGGCTAATTACTTGGTATAGTTTTCAACCGAGGTTTTCCCCAACTGTAAGGCAAATGTCAGGTAATCAGTGGCGAATATTTTTTTCTCATCTCGCCAAATACAATTTCACTATTACTGTTCCATATAATCTAGTAGTTGATACAGCATCGTTAAATAAGAGACTAAAATTTTCCCGTCTATTTCTATATTGGGGATATGGATGCTGATTGAAATACAATATTAATTATGGTGATAATGGCGAATGTGTTGGTGATTATCTTTAAAGACTGAATGTGACTGAAGAAGGATAATAATAATAATAATAATAATAATAATAATAATAATAATAATAATAATAATAATAATATATGTTGATCTTAATTGAAGAACAGACGTGAATAAGGCAGTAAGTGCCAAAATGGAAGACTCAGGGAAACTTTGCTTCTGTTGTCACATTTTCACTTGTTTAGAAATAGCAGAGAAACATGGTTTATTTGTAGGATGCTCTTAAAACTATCTTTCTTAACTACTGTAATAATATTTGAGCATTTTGTGTTCCTTAAAGCAACAACAGTTTTGTTAAGTATGTAAAGGTGAAAGTCCACAATACATTTTCTTAAAAAGAATAGCCCAGTAGGAATAATGTTTTTCCTGATGAGACATCACTGGAAGTGTATTTGGTTGTGATGTATATACTTAAGCTTTGGAGAAGAATAACATTAATAGGTTAGGTTCAGAAGTTACTTCCTGTGAAAGTGAAACGTGTATACTCTACATACAAGAAGAGAGAAATTGTAACGTTTTGACTTAGAACAAAGGGTTTTTCTTTAAACTCTGTCATCGTACCATAGGAACAAAAGACTATTGCCATTTTCTTGCATAATCCATTGCCTGCTATGTTGCAGTAAAGGCAGCAGCACAAGGAATAATTATTTCTATATTGAAAAGGTATTTGATAAAGGCATTGATTCTCTTTCTTCTATGTACTATGTTATCGTGGAGAAATTCTTGCAGATATTAAAGAGGTAGAAAATGAACAGTGTTGTATAAGTAAAGTTTAAATTACATTGAGCAGGCAATGTTCAAGGGAATGTTAAACTAAAAAAGTGTACTCAGTGTTAGCCCTAAGGAAAGTATGTATTGTATTTTATTACTTTAATTCCGGTATAGAAGTTTCACACAATCAATGCGATTTTCATAAATCCTCTGTCATTTTTTCAATAGTTGTTTTTTGCCCACCCATTTTACAATTACTTTCTTTTTCAGCACTTGCGTCTGCAATATTACTGAGTGATCTGCTAGCTGTTGGTACATCCATATTTACACTGCCATGTAACTTACATCCTACATGATTTATGTGACAAGCTAGAAACTGAATTAATTACGGTAGGACTTCAATCTTTTTTTTTTCTGGCGTTAGCCCTGGGACATGCATTGTTTTATAGAAAAATCTACTCCCTCCGTTCCAAAATATGGTACAGGCCTAGTAACAAAAAAAAAACAAGTTTGATTACTGCGCATGCGCGCATGATATATTGCGCGGTGTGGTATTTTGTTCAGTAGTGAAGGGACTATCAGATAGTGCAATTGTGAATGTTTCTAATCTTCTGTAGTGCATCAAACTATAATATTTCAATAGTTAATTATGAACAGAAATCAAATGGACACCTGTTGTGTTGTTCCTGTTGCAGAAAATGCATCACCAACCTAGTCAATTTTGAATAGAACATCTAAGGCACAGTAGTCGTATAAAAACGGGCTGTAATTTATTGCAGTTTTTATGTTAATTTGCCTCGCTCAAAACAATGTTTATTTTTTCTTTTATTAATTTGACATCACACAGAATGAAATGTGCTTTATTTTTTAGTTTTCCTTATGTTAATAAATATCTAGAAGATGTATTAAAGTTCCGTTACATTACTGAGAACTTTAACAAATGTAGCCTATATTTTGGAACGGAGGGAGTAATTTTTAGGAAAATTGCCACTTAGATATTTTTATATATCCAGTCTTCACTTTTCACAATTTTATCTGTGATTCTGAAATCTAAAATCTTAACAGTGTACGAAATGATTTCCCATTTGTGGACATAACCATGGAAACAAATTGTACTTCTTCTTCCTTCCATTCATAATTTTCCAGTTCTTTCCAGCTTGAAGGTTATATTACTTCCCTTTGCAGTATATTTCTCTGTGGTTTGTAAATTTTTTAATGAATACATTTATTAGAAGATACACATGGTGTTTAAAATTTTATTTTTGGGAATAATAGTGCTACATTTGCTCTTACTATCTGCAATAAAACTCTACTACACTAAAACCACCTCTGCGATTGCTGCATAGTCTATGAGTTTAGGCCATTAGCCTATCATTTAGATAATTTGTGTTCGACTCCTGATTCGGTCACCAACACACAGATTTAACAGTAAATTTTCCCCTCGTTTCATGTTTTTCTTAACTTGACTAATACGTGAAAAATGAATAATGAAAAAGCAAGTCGCTAAGAGCTTCGATAATACAAGATGGATATGACCAGTAAGATATAATTTACGTTGTTTCCATGGACATGCACCTGAATGGCATTCGGGAACATTTATAGCGGAACTTGATTATTTTATTAGGAACTTGGTCTTTAGGTCTAGCGACTGTAATAGAGAACTGCTCGAGCCTGTTGCTGGGGTGCTTGTAGGGTTTCAAATCCATCCATTGAGATGACTCATTTCATTACTTCCTCCCGAAGGAATTAGAACATAGAGTTGATCTCCGCCCGCATTCCCCGAAAAAGTCTAGGTCTTGTATTGCCATAATGAAATTTATCGTGTTGGAAAGTATATCTTATTCAGACAGTAGTTAGTTTGGTACTGACGTAGCAGCTCAAGTTTTGCTTTTCGGATAGCTCAGCACTACGTAGAGAGCCCGCCCTTTTCTGTCGTCATTCCACCAACACTCTATCCACAATAGGGCACCACTTGCTTTTCGTGATGCTGAATCTATTGTCCGCCATAGTGGATGTTCCTCGCAGTTTGTTCTAAGATTGATCGATGATAGTGATTATTTATTTATTTATTTATTTATTTATTTATTTATTTATTTATTTATTTATTTATTTATTTATTTATTTATTTATTTATTTATTTATTTATTTATTAGATGTAGTTAAGTCCATCAGGCCTTCTCTTCCACACCACCAGAAGTAAAAATACAATAATAGAAATAAATAGAAAAAATTACAATATAAACAAAGTAAAAGGTTGCAATCACACAAACTTTAGATGAGTGATTATCATAATTAATTACATCCTAATTAATTAACGAACATAAACAAGAAACTTTTAATTTTAATCTAAAGTAAAATAAACACACACACAAATCAATACTTCTAGCAACACCTAAAGACCATGAAATAAGAAAAATTTTTCAATTTTATTTTGAATTGTGTTAGTCCAGCAGTCCCTGACGTCATTAGGTAACGAATTCCAAAGGCGAGGTATTTCTGCAGTGTATGAGGATGAGTATAAAGACTTTCTGTGAAGAGGGATAAAAAACTTCTTGATTCCGGTTTCGAAGAGTTGTAAGAAATTGAAAGCGCGATAGCAGATAATTCGGAGTGGAAGTATGCATGATTCTAAATAGAAGAGACAGTGAATGTATTGTTCTTCCTTCCTTCAGACGCAACCGTGAAAGTTACTTGAGGGAAGGCGATATGTGTCAAATTTACGAGTATTGCAGATGAATCGTATGCACACATTACGAACACGTTGTAGTATCTGAGCTAAGAGTGAACTTACTGTACATTAGTTAGCAAGGAATCGCAATAATCAAAATGGTGTATTATAAGCATCTGAATAATATTCCTTTGAGACTAAGTGGTAGAAGTGATGTTCCTTCTAAAAGACTCAGATCTGCAAAAACGCAGCGCAGCCCTCCAGATTTTTTCCTTCTTTCTTACGGAGACATAGCAGTAAATGAAGATCTGTGAGGTACCTAAGACCACCACCAGGTGTATGGTATGCATATTTGATGGCTAGAGAAGAATGCTTAGCGTAGCGGATGGCGAAGTCGGCTTAATCGGACAACACGATCGACACGGATCTCATTCCATCCCTGATGCACAAAAAGTCTAGTTAGGCTGCAATGTTAGGATGATTCATATCCTACCAGATGAGCACTTTTATACCCTTATCCAGAACATGAAGGAATTTATGAAATTCTTACTCATACTCACGATTTTATTAAATTTTTCTTATTGTAAGAGAGCACGTATCGTCATGTTGAGAGATGAGTACTACTCTCGCCTTCCATTCCTCTATTGCTTTCATCAAATGCAGCAGTTTTTGTGACTGCTTGATTAATTTATTTTTTATTTTAGTAGGTTATTTTACGATGCTTTAGCAACATCTAGGTTATTTAGCGTCTGAATGAGATGAAGGTGATTATGCCGCGAAACGAATCCGGGATCCAGCACCGAATTACCCAGCATTCGCTCATATTAGGTTTAGGGAAAACCTCGGAAAAACCTCAACCAGGTAACTTGCCCCGACCGGGAATCGAACCCGGACCACCTGATTTCGCGACCAGACGCGCTAACCGTTACTCCACAGGTGTGGGCTGCTTGATTAATGTCGTACCTTAGTGAAAAGTCATTATTTGTTGACATGTTCTACCAAATCAAATACTACCTATACTTTTCAAACTAAAATCATAGGTCTGCTACAGTGCGTTAAATGATTTGAAGACACTAACAGCACCGAAAATAATACTTCAATTATCTTCTAAATACTTAAAGGTATACATATAAATGTATGTCATGTTTATAAAAAAGCATATGCAATAATTTCGAGTATATTTGCTACATGTTATCTGTTATTTTATCGAGTCGCATAATAGGTTGGAGTGAATCTACAGTATACATGAAATTGTTCTTTATCTGTTTTCTAAATATAATAGTTGCAAAATTCTGTATTTTCACATAGGATTGTGAAAAATATGGAGTTTATATATTTAATTTTTTAGGTTCCCCAAGGGCTTTGAAGTTTCTTAAAATTATAATTATTTTTGCCTCTTTATTTATTTGTTCTATTATTTTATTATATTACGTAGATAATGAATTGCTGCAAAATAACATATTTAAACTTTATTAGGGAGACTCTAAATTGGGGTTGCAGTATACAGTATTTTTTGAGAAGATCCAAAGGGATAAACTATATAGTATTTTACATAAAATATGACAAAAATTCCATTTCAGCCCATTTATTTCTTTTTAGTTGGAATTTATTCTTGTTTCCTTTTCCATTTCTTTCAGAGTGATAACTAAATCAACAGGTGCAATTATCATCCTTCTTTTTGTTCTTTGCTCTAGTAAAACATTCTTTCTTGTTTTGGAACACGGCGGTCTTTATCAAAATTATATGTACAGTATTAATTTCTTTTTGCATTTGCAACTGCATATATCAAATATTTTGTTTGCTTCTTCTTTGAATTTTGCAATGTTGTCATTTTAGTCGTCTCTATGTCGTTTCTTACAAAGCTTCATTAAGTTTGTGTATTGATCATGGTAAGCGCGAATCAGTTTAATATTCTGGTATGACTGACTTTCGGAATTTATGCCTTTACCTGGATTTCCTTAGCTTTGATAGCAACTCTTCCTGAAATCTCTCCAACAGTAGGTTCTTTTGATTTGAAGTCAGATTTTAATTCATTTTTGACCCACAGATAATATTTCATTACGTCATGATAGGTAATTGTGATGGGTTTAGCTCCTCTGGCATTGCGAATACAGGATAGATCAGAATTCTTGTATTAATATTAGATATATTCTGATTTAAATACTCTGCAACATAAGAAGAATGAATTTCCATTAATTTTATTATATTAATTATATCATACCCAAGAGTTTTGTGATTATTCCCAATTTTCTTATAAATTGAGTTTCTATGACACTTCAAAATGAAACAGTGGGACCAAAAATATACAGCAGAGTCTTTTAACATGTATTTCTTAACATTTTCCTGGTATCCTGTTCAGATTAAATCACTGGAAAATGTTCTCTCGCTAAAAATTCTGAACTTCAAAATTTTGTGCACCTCTAAATATTAATCTAGAGAAAATATGTTTTCCATTGTTCTTTATGACATCACCCCACAAATTTTCCCTGGTATTACATTTTGCTTCCATAAACTCCATATTTTCTCTCCATCCTATCGCATAATCTGAATAATTCAGAAAAAACTTGCTTTAGAAGATATTAAAAATAACTTTCCAGCCCAGCGAAATGATAAATTGTAGAAAAAACTGACGTAGTGACAATGAAAATAATGCTGTTGCCGAGTTTAAAACGTAGCTACTATATAATATAAAAATATTCAAGTGTAGTATCAAAGCCAGCGTTTTTAACATACATCAGACAGATTAAGTTTTTAGAAGTTGGAGTGTGCGTGTCACAAAGCTGGCAATAGTTTGCTTTCAGAAGCTTCACGCTTTTAATCTCTTTTATCTTAGGGCCTATATACCTGCATAGCAGAAAGAGTTGATCGAGTATATCGTCTATACGTTCATCAAGAACTCTCTCGCCAGTTCCATCCACTAAATTGCTTTATAATTGATCGGATGGACAATTTTTCTGTGTACATATAGGCTTATACGAGTAGAAACATACCGTTGAAAGAATGGCACATTCATCTGTTTTCACGCCAGAACTAATACAGGCAAGCTAAAGAACAGACATACAATATTCGTAATATGCTTTTTTATATACAAAATATAACATTTCATTATGACAAGAGATGACGTTCTGCACAGTTCCATCATTTTATAATGTTGTATTATTCCTCCTCAATAGTTGTTAAGTCATCAATAGTTGTTCTTTTGCAGACATCCCTTGAATTAATGATTTATGTAAATTAGCCATTTGTTCATTCTGTCCCTAAACAACAATTTAGTACCGGTATTCTACGAGTTTTGCCCGAGTTGTACATTTTGTCTTCTTCATATTTTTCTTCCACACAGTGAAGTTCATGCCAGAGCTTACGTACTATATTTCTGGGCAAATGGAGTACCGTGTACAAACATCATTAGCCATAATCTTACTAGCTTTAATTTACGATCGCTGGCAAAGTGATTCTTCATGCATAAATATTCTATCCACAAATGAAAATTACTCATTCCTTCCTACTACCACTCTAACAGTGATAACATCTCAGAATTGTGCGTTGTTTATATAGGATGTTAAAAACAGTATTCCATATTTTGAAAGGAGGTAGTATGCACCGAAACAAGAAAAAATTCGAACAAATAAGGGGCCTAAACTCGTACCTTAAGAGATATGAGCACTTGTTCATCATCCCTATAGAAGTGCTAAATGTGATGTCCATTCATAGTAATGTATCCTTCTGCCCTACGTCTTGGGGAATCACACACCTGATTAGTCTCAGATGTGCTGGCAGGCACTGATAACGCACTCCTGTATGTTCTCTTTGTGTGATCTATCATTTCTCGAAGTTTGTCGGTTAGGTCCTGTTACATCCTGTACCGGTATGCAATGATTTTCCAAGTGCCACAGGTGGCCTGGTGACATTCCTGAATTCGATGCTGACAGATGGGTCATCCTACTTATGCCTTGACAAAGCCAGGTCCAATCCTCAGGCAAGTAGATCTACCTGTTGAATGTCAGAAACCCAGGCTCCAAGTCCTTAAATCTTACATCTTCATCGGAGGCCCATATTACATCTAAGACTTTCACCACAGCTTATTTTTAACTATTGGAGACGATAAAAAAAGTGTGTAGGAAGTGTTTATAGGATGAAATAGGAAAAAGTGAGTAACCCGAGAAAAACTCTCTGCACCGCCTGCTTTGTGCACCATAAATCTATTACGACCTAGCCGGGAATCGAGCCGTGGCCGCGTGGATGGAAGACAAACGTGTTAATTCTTAAGCCATAGACACATCTAACATAAAACATACTAACTCGCATTATTTTATTGATTTTGGCTTGACTTTTAAAAATATTACTTCGAGATAGCACGATCTTTAGCGTTGTCCATCTTCACACTCTCAAGGAAATAATATCATTCGTGATACTGCTATCTGTCAGTGCCGCTAACACACTTCCTACTCTAATTAGGAGTTTCATTTATCATAAAAGTCCATAGAAACAGTTTCATTATTGATAAATTTTTCTTCTATGTATACAATTTGCAGGATTACTTCACACATGATTCCGTGATACCCTAAATCAGTCATGTCAGCTGATACGCATAGGCGCAAGCGCGCGCTTTAGACCTCAGGAGAGTGCTTTACAGCGGAAAGGAAAGAGACAGAACGAAAGAGGTAATATATGCCGCCTGGTCGAGCTATACACAGGGATGGCCAGCACTGATTCAATAGATAAAGGAAAGAGAACTTGTTAAAACTGTATCTGTGTTAATTTTTAGATTTGTCTGAGAAGTATAATTGCATTATAAAAATGTAAGTTTTACTTTTAATGCTCATATTTCACAAGTTTGCTTTTTTATTCAAAAGGAATATTTTCTCTACTTTTTTTTACAGAAAAGTGAAGTTTTCAAATATGTTTGTTTAGTAGCCTTACAGGTACTAAAACAATGTTTCCGTAAATCTAATATATCGTAAATACGTATAACTGAAGATAGTGTATTACAAATTTGGAAAATATTAGCATGGAAAATATTTGTAAGGAAATGAATTAAGAAAGCAACTATTGTTACAACATAAACAAAAGATATGTGCCCATGTGTTGCAAAAACGTCAGCTCTATAGCTTCAGCAGATTTCGAGAAAATAATTTCATATTCTGATGATAGGAAGTTGCGCACTAATATCACCTTAAAAGCATGATACGATAAGAGTTTTGTTATGTAATATTAGTTACAGTTAAAACATATACCTAGGTAACTTTGCTTTCTACTGTGATATTGTTTTGATTAGTTTGATTACTTTTATAATGCTAAAGATACCATCAATATCAATTCCAACTTACCATGTCACACTCAATCTCTTTCCTTGGGATATCACTTTCTTTATGAATGATGTGTTTCATTCACTTAGTACAGTATAGTTAAACTACTATGAAATTTATGTCAATAGTCCTTCTTAAATCTTTATTATGTTATTAACGTTTGAAACACAACTGCAATATTAAGAAATTGGTGTAAATACTTTTGTTTCACAAACAATATCTATAATATCAAACAGAAAGAAGGCATATAAAAATGACATAAAATTTCACGTTCCGTTTGAAGTTTGTACACCACTGTCTTCTTAATCCAACAGGCTGCTTATTCATATATATAATCCTTCCTCCTTCCATACTTAGCGCTTAATGCCCCCGCACGACATCAAGGTCAGAAAAATGCGCTTGCTTTGACATCACTGCCAAAAATGAAACTAAATAAATTTACCAAGCCACACGATCACTGTGATTTTATCCTGACTTAATAATG
Source organism: Periplaneta americana (assembly GCF_040183065.1). Lineage (NCBI taxonomy): Eukaryota > Metazoa > Arthropoda > Insecta > Blattodea > Blattidae > Periplaneta > Periplaneta americana. The sequence continues at coordinate 104,438,244 of NC_091121.1, read as the reverse complement.
GATTATAATCGGTTAATTACGTAACAAAATTATCGATACATGTGGAGTACTCTTAGAATTGATGTAATAGTAAGTTATCAGAATTAAAATAAATTGTCAAGTTTACCTTAGTTATCTCTAATGGGTAGCGTTATTTCGTTTGCTTTTAATTTGTTTCTTTTTGTCTCATTTTTATCATACTTTTTTTTTTTACTTTTATCCTCCCTTAAAGCGACGATTGATTACTTTCCATACTCCATCCCATCTTTACGCAGTAGATAGGCGCATGGAGTGGAGACTGCTTTGACACGAATTTAATACGACGATAAACCTCTACTTCAATCAACATAAAACATCACATTGACAACGCATAATCATTAGAGTTTGAGATATGAGTGGATCTGATGATAACATCCAACACATCAGAGTTACATCATGATCACCACTCACAACATTACTTCGCCGACTTAATGAAAATCAATGTCTATGAACGTCACTGAAGTTAAAAGTTAAAGAAGGTAAAGGATTTTCAGACGTTGATAAATTATAAATTAAATGTTGTGCCGCCTTCCTTGAAGAACATCGTCTTTAAGCAATATTAAGAAATACTTCAGAGAATCCCCAGGAAAAACAAGGAAAAACAATTCAATTGTTTAAATAAATTTATTTATAATTTACACTATCATTCTTTGTTTCTTGCTCATCTTTAATAAGTTTACTGGCGACTCTGATGTATTTTTGTCGTATGAAAACGTATGAATCGCAGAGATCGAATACATACTTACGAGGTTCAATTTCTCCTCTGAACCTCGCCGAGACAACTTCTGGACTTGCGTGCGGAGCGAAAGATAAGGGGGGAATGCTGCATGGGAAACTTGGGCATGCGCTGGTAAAAAAAAACCAGCGCACTGCGGTGAGCGCAGCTGTCCAGTGACGTAATAGCCGACACGCTATGGAGGAAACATAAGAATGGTCGTCCTTGGTGTTTCAGTCTTAATATATTCATCTGTAAGTTTGACCAGTGTTCGTTTCCAAAGAAAATGAATAGTGTTCAATATATTTTATAAACAAATTTTTCAGTTTTAATCTTGGAAGATAAGTGTAAAATAAAGAAGCTTGGAATGCCGTTACCTCAACTCGATTTAAAGCAAGCACAAACAAGCCGAGGGAAGGCATTTTGCAGGGCTTCTAATATAAAATATATTAAATAAACAGCTGGATTTGTGGTTGTAAATCTACAAATAAATTGTTTTGTTTCTCGTGCCTGCTGTTTGCTAAGGGTAAAGATACGAGCTGGACATGCACTGGTGTGTCAGGTTTAAACCATTTGACACAGAGAATTAAGACGCATGAAGAATCTATTGCTCTTAAAAATGCTTGCCTAGATTTATCAGTCCTTGGAAAAACAGAAGTTAGGCAACAGCTTAGCTCAGCTTTCAAGCAGAATATTTAAAGACAGAATGATAACGTAAAGAAAATTCGCTATGTTCTTTCAAAGATAATTCATCATCATCAGGTTCATTGTAAGGTAATTATCTACTTTAAAGAAATAGAATTTTTTTAATTTTTTAGAAAAGACAAATTGTTTAAATTGTTGGAAAACTATGTAATATCATAAAAGTAGTGAACTCCTTGTCATTTTAGGCACGAACCGCCACTGCTTTCTTACCTTCCTCCGTATATATTTCTGTAGTATTTATAGAAATTTACCTGTACTTAATTGGTTGTTAAAAATTGAAGCTATGAATTCAACTTAGTGAAAATACTGTGCTAATTTAACTTAAATTTCTTGCCATGTTTCCACAAACTAATTTGTGAGTTTAAATGTTTACCTTCTCTGCTCAACCTCTTCTATGAGTATTGAAGTGATCTCTTCATTAGCAAATAAGCATCTGAGCTCTCTACATTTTACCGCTAGAGGCATGTATTTCATCTCTGAGAAAGCTGGATTTTACCAGAAACATCTGTTTGTTCAAACACGTGTTTCACATTGTTAGCTTGGAGTGTTTCCAAGATCCATATAGAGTACGATGTTTACAGAACAGCTAATATGAAGTAAACTTAAACCTCATTGTGTTGAGATGAGCCCTGAAGAATTAATCAATACATAAAATGTCTGAATTTTAACCCTCGTAGACTTCGCTCTAGCTCAGCTAGTTGGCATCCTCTCATTTCAGAAGATTGAGATTCGAACCCGGGGAAAATCAATGTAAGTCAGATTGTGAAACTAGATTTTTTCGATATGGGTTTTCTTTGTCGTTTTCATAACAGTATTATCCTAACTTATCGTCTCTAAATAGTTGAAAACTTATAATTCATTAATTCATAGTTTTCTGCCCAAGAGCAGGTCTTCCACTGCAAACCCAGCATTCTCAATTCTTTCGTATCTTTTGCCTTCCTCTTAGTCTCCGCATATGATGCATATACCTTAATGTCATCTATTATCTGTTATCTTCTTCTGCCCGAACTTTTCTCCCGTTCACCATTCCTTCCAGTAGATCCTTCAGTAGGCAGTTTCTTCTCAGCCAGTAGCCCAATCAATTCATTTTTCTCTTCCTGATCAGTTTCAGCATCATTCTTTCTTCACCCACTCTATACAACACAGCTTCATTTCTTATTCTGTCTGTATTATGCATTAAATTATATCAGTTTCATTCCTTTATCTCAATAACATCTTAAATGAAACGAAGTTTATTATCACATAACAATGTGATGAAACCTGAACAGGCAGTAATAGTCCCATGTAGTCTGTTCTACAGGATTGTTTCCGATCTCTGATAACGAATTTGAATAGCATCATGTGCGTCAGGAGTCACACGACAGCTGAACTGTGGCGCGAGGTGACAGACCAGTAGTAAGTGATCTCATACTCAGAGTGCACGGCACAGCAGAAATTCCCAAGAAAATCTAGCCTTTGTTTGGAGAGGTACATAACAACCATTTCCGATGCCAAGTACAGTTAAGTGAAAATAAAAGAAGCCTGCAATAAACGAGGTTTCGCTATTTCCAAGAAAGGCATCTTCTGTGTACTTAATAAGATAATTTGTATCATCTCGTGGGGTGCGGCGACTTGTGATGGGAGGTGAATTTGCTTGCTTTTTCCACTCTGGAATTAATTCCATTCGAGCTTTGCCAGTCTTATTAGGTAAACAGAAGATGCCTTTCTTGGAAATAACGAAACCAGGTTTTTTTTTTTTTTGCAGGCTCCTCTGATTTTCACGTAATTGTACTTGACATCGGAAAGGGTTGTTATGTATCCCTCCCAAAAAGTCTCGATTTTCTTGGGTATTGCTACTGTAATACACCGTGCACGCTGATTGTGAAATCACTCGCTACTGGTCTGTCACCTCTCGCCGCAATTCAGCTGCCGGTGTGATTCCTGACGCACATGACGTCATTCAAATTCATCATCAGAGATCGAAAACAACCCCGCAGTCATGAACACATAGATGTCGAGAAAGAAGTGAATTATCTGTGAAATATTTCTCAATTAGGTATGCGGTATGTTTCATTTGAAATGCGATACAGTGAAAATGTTTTGAAATTTAATTTAATTTAGTAGTCTGAACCAATATTTTGGGTTTGCCCTGTGACACAGAATAGCTCACAATAAAATTTAAAATGAAAAATATACTATAATTTTTATTTAAAAAGTAGTATAAAATCTTAATTCCTATTTAGAAAATTTCGAAATAAAAAAAGAATCCTTTTTTGATCGCTTTACTTTATTTGTTATTTTACGACGCATTATCAACTGCTGTAGTTATCAAACTTCTGAGTGAGATGAAATTGTTAATGCCAGCGAAATGAGTCCAATGTGCAGCGCCGAAAGTTACCCAGCATTCGCTCTTAATGGCTTCAGGGAGAACTCCGGGAAAACCTCAACCTAGTAACTTATCTCAACCAGGATTTGAACCCTTGATCTCTTTGTATTTAACAATCGGGAGAATAGTGATTTTTTTTAGTACATAGGTTGTCTGGATGAAAGATCCAGCGAGCTAGCACTTCAGCTACAGGTGCGGCACAGTTGGCTCACTTACTTGGGATTACAGCAAAGCTCCATTATAAATTACCCTGCTACTAATAGTAATTAATTGAAGACTGGATATAAAAAGAGCTGTAAATGCCAAAGAGAAAATCCCTAGAAAATAGGGCTTTCTTGTGCAACTAATACTGTAATATCATACATTTTGCATATCTATGGGAGAAGCTAGATTCTAACTAAAATTACAATGGAACGTATCCTCTTTACTTACTGTATTGAGCCAGGGACATGGACTCTATTTTGGAAAAATTAGTTTTTAAAACATATTGGCACTTACAGCCTTTTTATGTCCAGTCTTCAATTGATGCATTATTTTGCACCTAATTTTTATAAGATCTATTGTTGCTATGCACAGATAAGGAATTTACTTTTATTTATTGCGCTTCTATAGCCAGTTTTTAATAATAGATACAAATAATTGAGCTTGATCCCGCAATACGATTTTCACATCTTAAAGATATTTTGACGCATCACGTTACTCTGAACTACATGAGATGTACAGTTCCCTTTTTTCCTTTCTAGTTTCTATTCTGGTGACTTACAGTAATAAAATTATAAAGTGTAAAAATAACGCCTTGTAAGAATAAAGTAAAATAAACCCAGGGGCGGTCGACTGCTGTGGAGTAACGGTTAGAATTCCAGACCGTGAAACGAGCGGACCCGAGTTAAAATTCTGGTTTGGACGAGTTACCTGGTTGGGGTTTTTCCACTCAACCACTTAAAGAAGAATTGCTGAGTAACTTTCTGTGTTGGACTACGGACTCATTTCGCCTTCATTAATTTTAACTTCGAGTATCATCTACAGCTTGATTCAGGGATTTTGGACCCTGCAAAAAGTCAGTAGATAGACTAAGAGCGAGTTACTCATCACTACTGTTGGGCTGGGTCACACAGGTCAGGCTGCGCAGTCATAACACCTAACACTTCCTATCGTGTCGCGGTACACTCCGTCTTAAAACACAATATTCTTCCACACGTCCCATTATTAATCACTACGTCTGTTGACTAAACAATGTCATGAAGAATTATATTTTCTTGACATGAGTGTCCCTCAGCTTCGAGTATAGATATTATTTTGATTCCTCCTCTTTTTTCTTCCCCTCCTATGCACATTTGTGATTAAATTTATTTCTTATGACGCACACACACAGCTCGCTCTCTAGCCAAACAACCAAGGACAGAGGCCATTAACGCTGAATCGAGCTGTACAATAGTTTCAGATCAACAAGCAGACGTGATGCCGTGATTCGACTACAGGTGTCATCTATCTGGGGGAGCTGCATATGATTTTAATGAGCCGAAGGGGCTTCCATAGCTGATCTGTTAGCTCTGTATAACTCCCTCGGACAGATAACGCCATGGTAGATCATGTTATCTATGGTGCTGCGATCTTCAAGTCAATATAGATGCAGTACAACGTAGTATGTGATTTTGGAACAGATGCCATCGATCTGAGGAAGATGCGTACAACAGGGAGACTCCGTTATACCTGGATCACGTAGCTGAATCGATAAAACCACACTAAGCAGTGAATCACGTACTCAGGGGAATGCGGTCCGAAGGACTTCTGCAAATCATCTCATAATAAGGAGATCGGCATAATAAGCCTCGGACCCTCATCAGAAAATTAAAAAGAAAAGCACCGGCGGCGGAAACCTATTCGAAATTTGACAATTCCTTTGAACTTCGAAGTAGTATCTGCATCTTCGGAGATAATCTTATTGCAAATAGTATTTTCTCAAGTTTTCTATAAAACGCATTTATGAAATTTGTTTTAATACTATAAACGACACGAGAAGAAAGCATGAAGCAAAGAGAGAGAGAGAGAAAATGTAAAAGAAGAAATTATACTGAAACAGGTTCAAAGGGATAGACCACAGATGTCCAATTGTAACTCGTACGAGGTAACCCCTGTCGTAAGCAACCCTCAGCGCATATTCTTTAAGGTCGTTTTTCCTATTTTATATGGAAAGTTACTGACCTTAGCAGAGCACGCTTGATGTGCAGTATCTCCTGGTTCTATATGCGTTCGGACACTCATGGGATAGAGTAATTAGAGACGGACGGAAGCAGACATAAGAAGGAAGACAAAAAGTTGAAAGGAGAGGCACAGAGTTACAGCGGGTCGAGAGATGGAACCGTTGCTGAGATGTCATTCACTGACTTGTTTTATTTCTTACAACTGCGCTGCTAGATGGTCTCATGTTGGTCGGGGACCACCTGTTGGTTTTAGTTTCACAGTAAGTTGCAAGTGCCTAGTAGTGTCTTTATCTTTACTGCTTTAAAACTTGACCTTTTGACGTTGAACGTTTTTCTGCATACCAATCGAGAAAAACTGTAACATTTGTGCGAGATCGTGCGTATTTGCTTGCTTTCCGCACAAAACCAATACGCGGTAAGTGTGAAATACCACATTCAGTATTCCCAACGTAACACACATAACAATTTCCCTCTTCTTACCGCTTAAGCGCCATATTCATTTTACTGCTTTAGGCTTTTAACATATTTTTAGAGACGTTTAACATAGTAATAATTATAAATTGGAAACTTACCACTGCAATTTCACCTAAATTGCACTGTTAACTATTGTTTTTAAATATTTGCAAAAATTAAGTAAACTCTACAACACCACAAAAGTTACTGCATTTGTAATGCAAGTAACATTAAGGAAGCGTTGAAAAAATCAACAAGATTCCAGATGCCGATGTTATTACTGCAATATGTTATATAAATAATATTGTTAAAATATTAAAATGAAAAATAAATCATTACATAACTTTACCGTTTGTTTTAAGTTCGCATTTATAGACTGGGGGGGGGGGGAAGACAGACGTATATCACGGCCTGCTGGAATATAGTAAACACAGAAAATATTTTATAGCAACAATGTTGAAGATAGATCTTTTTGTTTTTAAAAGTTGCCGTCATTGAACAGAAACCAAGATGGAGATTTCATTGCAACTAATTAGAAATTCCTCTTTCAAGTATGTAATAAACGATCTTCGCACAAAATAATGTACGATACACGAGCGGTATGTTTGTTTTCATGTTCTCGGAAATTAAAAAAGCTCAACTACGTTTCGCTTTTTCAATCTTTTCCTCGAACATGAAAACATTAACATACCGCTCTTGTAACGCATATTACTATTACAGCATTGGAAGTTATGGGAGTTGCGTCGATGCCATCCACAATGCATTTGTTGATTAAAGAGCTTCATTTGTTCAGTCACGGCCCAGGTTATGCTTCAACTTCGACATTGATGGAATGCGCAACCTATATGTATTATGTTATTGGATCCATTCTCATTTTTTCATTTAAAGAGTTGAATTACGGTATTTTTGAAAGAAAGTATCTAGTCATCTGAAAAGTTGTCTCTTTATATAGGCAATTCCAACAATAAATGAATAATTATTTTAATACTTCTATCTTTCAGTGACATATCTTTGTAGAGAGTGTCTGACTCAAGCAGTTTATAAATTTTTTAGGCATTACGCTACAACACGACTAGGGGTGGACACTTTTCGCCGTTGAAATTCTCTAATTTGCAGCGCTTGTATTTTAGTTTTAATGATAATTGAAAACAGTTAAAATAACAAATAAACATAGACGGGTGGACTGATTAATATCGTATATCGATTCATACAATATGTTTCGTGAAAGAAACATTCATTTCTAATACGCGTATCTCTCATAGTAGTTTATAGCTCTCAGGCAGAATAATGGGTTCTACTCGTATAAATATTTCGACTGCCCGTGAGCTTTCGATCCCCGGTTCTTCTTTTCATACTCTTTAATTTGGAACTTCCGATTTCGTGGAATTCTAGAACATTCTACTTAAATCTACTTTAAAACGGAAAAACATAATCATCGAAAACATCACATGAACCAGAACGTTTCATAGAAGTACATATAAAAGCTCGAATCCTGCTTTCACGTTTCGAATCTCTGAAACTCGTGACAGCAAAAGTAAAACATAGCAAGAGAAGAATGAATATAACATGTTCCATCAAGCAGAATACGTCAATACTGCCCAACTCCGTGCGGGTTGTCGTCGATCTGGTATGTCGTAGACTATATGGTCTGCCATATTCTGAATCCAGTGTTCTTCTTGGTCTACCCAGGTTGTGACGTTCTCATGGTAGTATCTCTAGGAGTGATATACTCAAAATATCTTTAAATGAATTAGTAAATTGTGCTAAAACTCTACGTTGTCTGCTCTTTGAAGGTACTTGGAGTGAAATAAAACGAATATATGAGAAAAGCAATAACTTACGCATTAAGAAATAATATCGGGACTATAAGAAGAGCAAATGACTCATTAAAACTCTATGCAATGATAAACGGGACTATAAGAAGAGCAAATGATTCATTAAAACACTATGCAATGATAAACGAGGCTATAAGAAACGTTGGAAAGCCGAAAGAAAAGAAATAATTAACAGATTGACCGCACATGTTTAAACGTCATTATCATACGAAGACATTCACATGGACGCTCATACACAATCCTGATTCCGCCTGCGAAGTAATTAAATACCTCCCACATGTCTGGACTGATATTTGGGCTGCCTAAACAAAAATGAACGGCTTACGTCAGAAACTCTGTATAGAACATGAGATCAATGTTAAAATCAGTTGCTGTAGATTTGTCAGATGATCTTGGAAAAGATTTACGTGAAACGTTTTCTAGCGAGGAAAATCTTAACGAAATATTACGTCTACACCTAATTTTAATTAAATTAATAATTATTATTCGTACGTAATTGAGAGTGATTAATAAATGCGGAGAATTTATAGTTAATTTAACGTTGTCTAATTCTGAAGTCCTTAACAGTGGTATTAAGTTCTAAGTGCATCCAGTTCTTTGTAATGACAATAACATTATTATTATTATTATTATTATTATTATTATTATTATTATTATTATTATTATTATTATACATTACTATTTCAAACAATTCATTGGCGTCGTACTGATGTGTGTATCATTGCTAGTCATTTTCAACCAGTGTGCCGCAGCACAGTAGTATGCCTCGAATAAAACGCTAATGTGCCGTGAGGAAATGAGAATAGTGGTAGTGGTTGTGGTAGTGGTAGATCCAACACAGTATGTGCAGAGGTGCACTCATTACGATATGATATGCGTAAATAATCACTTAGTGATTTAAGACTGCGCTCATTCCGTCGGATCCCTGCCACTTAGTCACTCGTAATGAGTGCACCTCTGCACATAGGGGGTTGGACATTGTGTCACTGTCACACATCTGTGACACAGTGCGTAAGTGTTGGCTACTAAAGGGAAACTGAGTGGTGGAACTTAAACTGAGAGGATTCAATCCGGCATAGGAACTGGAATCCGGTGTGGCTTAGTGGAAATGTTAAAATGTTATGTTTTATTTAGCGACGCTTGCAACTGCAGAGGTTATATCAGCGTCGCCGGATGTGCCGGAATTTTGTCCCGCAGGTGTTCTTTTACATGCCAGTAAATCTACTGACATGAGCCTGTCGCCTTTAAGCACACTTAAATGCCATCGACCTGGCCCGGGATCGAACCCGCAACCTTGGGCATAGAAGGCCAGCGCTATACCAACTCGCCAACCAGATCGACGGCTTAGTGGATAAAGCGTCAGCCTGTAGAGCTGAAAACCCGGGTTCGAGTCCCGGTGACTGAGAGAATTTTTCTCCGCTCTACCCATCCTTCATCTTAAAACCATGTTGGCTCTCAAATCGTGGTTCACTAAAAGGACTGAAAAAAATTCATAGTCGATTAATAGACAAATACATTTTTGAAGTTAAATATACCATTTATATAATGTTTTGGGATTACTTTTAAATAATTTACTTTTAATTATATCCTCAACAAATACATTAACTGGAAGAAGGCTCTTCCTCATAAATGTGCACTTTGCGTAGTCATGTTCCTGATTTAATATTGGAGCCTTTGTAGAATTTTATATATTTCGTGGTAGCTCGAGTGGTATTTTCTCTTCTTTTATGAAGCTAGCGGATACGAATATACGAATTCGATTTCCGGTATGTAAGAAGAGATTAATTCCTCCCGCGGAGAACAGGAACATGCCCCTTATCTCGTTTGTTCGTTCTATATGCTACTTTAAACCCTTGTTCGTACGTGTACATCCTGTTGATTTATAGTTCATTAAATTTTGTACAAATATATTCTGTAGTAATATGCTTCATCAGTCTAAAAGAACTTAATAATAATAATAATAATAATAATAATAATAATAATAATAATAATATAATAATATAATAATAATGGTAGTGGTGGTGGTAGCAGTAGCAGCAACAGTAGCGGATCCCAGTAATCAACGTCACTTGACAGATTATTTTCAATAAATCTTAGTATTAAACAATCTCTGATACGTAACTATCCATAATATCATATAGCAGAAGCTATAACATAACCTAAACAATATAAACAAGTGTTAGAAAAGTTTTAATTAGGAATGATGAAATAAACAAGAAAAGTTTTAATTAAAGATGATGAAATAAAAAATAAACATGAATCATTTTAAAAGGAACAATTATTGAAAGTACAATTTCCAAATTTGAATGTTTTAATGGTTGGTGGTTCAGTTGATATATTGGATATGTGCATAAAAGAAGTGGAACTCGTTGATGTACAGGGTGTATTCCTCAACTTATTCAGGATTTCCGAATGGCGCTCTTCATTTATTTGTAAATAGGATTTCAGGGAAGATGCATAGCTATGACCAGTGATCTGTATTAATTCTTGTCCTTGAATGGAAATGCGAGTCATATTTGAAACTGCTGTGCATCGACTGAAGTGGTTTGCAATTTTCTGCTCTTTTTTTTTTACGTCCAGACCAGTGCAGTTTGAAATGTTGGCAAACAAAGAAACAAATGCTAGGGTAATGATAAAAATAAACAAATGCTAGGGACGCGATAAAATTATGTGATAAGCAGCCATGATTGGTTGAAAGACGTCCTTTCGTAGCCTTTTATTGGTCAAAAGTAGTATGACGTAGTAAAAGTGTAATAGTCAACTAAAATTTTTCTTTGTTCTAATTTTCTCTTAGCTCAATAATTTATTTGGGTGCATTATCCGTTACGACAATTCCATGGGTCATTTGGGTGAATATTCATTGTGTGAACTATCGCCAAACTATTTCATTACTCTGATAATAGTATTAACTTTATTAAAATATAAAAGGTAAATCTTGTGTTATGTTGGTCCTGAATTATTTCAATATGGTGTCTTCCGACGTGCCTGCTATTAATGAATATGAATTGTGCTCAAAATTTACTCAAGAGTAAGGACTAGATAGTAAATGAACCTTGAAGTTAACTGTGGCGATTATCCATAAATTACAATCTCGCTGATGATGAAAACTTCGGTGTAAATTACAATAAATTACACTGATACGAAGACAGAAGGCTGACCTCGCGCCCTTGACCTGTATACTCACCGAGCAGTTGGTGCCATGTATAGTACATGTTCCGCATGTAACGCGTTCCCACTAGGTCGATGAAGTACACGTGCAGCAGGCTGTGTTGTGGACCCAGCTTCACGTCCTCGCTGCAACAGAACAATCGAGATCCTCACTATGCGTGCATGCAGCAGAACCACGAATGAATGACATGATTAGAGCGTTCAAGGTAACCTATTAGAAAACACAATCTATACGTCAGTTAATAATAATAATAATAATAATAATAATAATAATAATAATAATAATAATGACAATGATAATAATAATAATAATAATAATGATGATGATAATAACAATAATAATAATAATAATAATAATAATAATAATAATAATAATAATCAGAATAAATATGGGAAATGCCTGTTATTATACGGTTGAGAAGCTTTAGTCATCTAATCTGCTGTCAAAAAAATCTGAAAGTTAGAATTAATAAAACAGTTATATTACCGGTTGTTCTGTATGGTTGTGAAACTTGGACTTTCACTTTGAGGAAGGAACAGAAAACACACAATCTAAACTAATTCAGTTAATAATAATAATAATAATAATAATAATAATAATAATAATAATATTAATAATAATAATTATTATTATAATGATAATAATAATCATCAGAATAAATATGGGAAATGCCTGTTATTATTCGGTTGAGAAGCTTTTGTCATCTAGTCTGCTGTCAAAAAATCTGAAAGTTAGAATTTATAAAACAGTTATATTACCGGTTGTTCTGTATGGTTGTGAAACTTGGACTTTCACTTTGAGGAAGGAACAGAAAACACACAATCTAAACTAATTCAGTTAATAATAATAATAATAATAATAATAATAATAATAATAATAATAATAATATTAATAATAATAATTATTATTATAATGATAATAATAATCATCAGAATAAATATGGGAAATGCCTGTTATTATTCGGTTGAGAAGCTTTTGTCATCTAGTCTGCTGTCAAAAAATCTGAAAGTTAGAATTTATAAAACAGTTATATTACCGGTTGTTCTGTATGGTTGTGAAACTTGGACTTTCACTTTGAGGAAGGAACAGAAAACACACAATCTAAACTAGTTCAGTTAATAATAATAATAATAATAATAATAATAATAATAATAATAATATTAATAATGATAATAATAATAATCAGAATAAATATGGGAAGTGTCTGTTATTATTCGGTTGAGAAGCTTTTGCCATCTAGTCTGCTGTCAAAAAATCTGAAAGTTAGAATTTATAAAACAGTTATATTACCGGTTGTTCTGTATGGTTATGAAACTTGGACTTTCACTTTGAGGAAGGAACAGAAATTAAGGGTGTTTGAGAATAAGGATCTTAGGATAATATTTGGGGCTAAGAGAGATGAAGTTACAGGAGAATGGAGAAAGTTACACAACACAGAACTGCACGCATTGTATTCTTCACTTGACATTATTAGGAACATTAAATCCAGACGTTTGAGATGGGCAGGGCATGTAGCACGTATGGGCGAATCCAAAAATTCATATAGAGTGTTAGTTGGGAGGCCGGAGGGAATAAGACCTCTAGGGAGGCCGAGACGTAGATGGGAGGATAATATTAAAATGGATTTGAGGGAGGTGGGATATGATGATAGAGAATAGATTAATCTTGCTCAGGATAGAGACTGATGGCGGGCTTATGTGAGGGCGGCAATGAAGCACCGAGTTCCTTAAAAGCCAGTAAGTAATAATAATAATAATAATAATAATAATAATAATAATAATAATAATAATAATTATGATGATGATGATGATTTTGCATAATGTAGAATGTCAGTTATTTTAATGCATGGAACAATGGGTAAATAGACCGAATGTTAAAAGTTTTAAAGAAATCAAATAAGTGTCTGTCACTTGCGTAATTGTTTTTTATTTTCATTAAATTTATTCTATTCCACACATCTTGCATCAGCATTGTATTATTGGATGTACCGAAGTACGTATGATATTCCCGTGCAGGAATTCGGGTCCCGGTGCTGGAGAGAATTTTTCTCCTCTCCACCCATCTTTCATCATATGGTAATGTAATGCAGAATTCGTGCACGGAAATATCATACGTACTTCGGAGGTTCAGTCAGCCTCCTATAAAATTGAGTACCGGGTCTTTCCCGAGGGTAAAAGGCGGTCAGAGCGTGGTGCCGACCACACCACCTCAGTCTAGTGCCGAGGTCATGGAAAGCATGGGGCTCTACCTTCATGCCCCCCAAGTGCCTTCATGGCATGTTACGGGGATACCTTTACCTTTTACTTCGGTACATCGCAATACTATGACATGCCTAAATAATCATTTAGTTATTTAAGACGGCGCTCATTCCGTCAGATCCCGGCCAAGTACTCGTATTCAGTGCACCTCTGCACATAGTGCGTTGGACATTGTGCCACTGTCACACATCTGTGACACAGTGCATGAGGGTTGGCTACTAAAGGGAAACTGAGAGATAGAACTTAAACTGAGGGGATTCTATCCGACATCGGGACTGGAATCCGGTGTGGCTTAGTGGATAAGGCGTAGCGCTGAACACCCGGGTTCGGTTCCCGGTGCCGGAGAGAATTTTTCTCCGCTCCACCCAGCCTTCATCATATCAGCATTGTAGCTTTGAGGTGTGGAACAAGTCAAAATTTGTACAAAAAAATAAACATTATGAACCGTAAGAAATGTTATTAATCTCACGGAGTTATTCTTTGAGATATTTCAAACAAAATTTAATGTATTTAATACAATTTTGCTCGTTTCTGCTTCCTTTTCGAGATAAAATTTTTTATATGAAACTTTTCATAGCATGATTTAATGAATAAAAAGAGTGTATGTGGATGGAAATTTCAAATACTATCCCCCAATATTTCTATCACTATATGCAACTATATTTCTACAGTATATGCACTAGAAAATAACACTATATGCCGTTACTGTTTGCTCTCTTGCGAGATAAAAACTCTGATATTTATGTTCAGTTATTAAAAAAAAAAAACTAAAAGATATTGGTGTTAACCCATCGGAGTTCGTTGTAGATTTTGAAATCGCAACAAAAAATGCAATCCAGGAAATTTTTACACAGTCCAACATTCAAGGAAGCCGCTTTCATTTTGGCTAAGAATGGTTTCGCAAAATGCAACAACTTGGTCTTGCACAAGATTACATCAATGGCGACTCTGAAATCGGAAAATGCTTAAACTGCAGCTGTAGACTTCCTCTTCTTCAACCGGATGAGGTAAGTGAGTGCTTCAATGATGAGTTAATGGCAATAAAACCACAGCAGCAAAACCTTGACACGAGTTCTGCGATTACTTAGTGGATAGTTATATCGCCCAACGAAGTTAATTTCCTCCACAAGTATGGTCCCCTACATCACATACACGAATTCCTGTAAATATTTTCATTCTTCCCTCAATTCCAACTTCTACCATCTCCATCTACATAATTTTCTAGAAGTTCTGAAAACTATACAGTCAGAAACATACATCAGAATTCGAAGTCCACAAATTGAAATTCAGCCCAGAAGAGCAAACACTCACAAAATAAACTGAAAGACATCCAAAAAAGTATAAAGACTACTCAGGGGGCCGAATATCCCGATTTCATCAGCTGCGTAAAAGCAGTTTCATAGAAGAACAGAATTCCTCACTGGAAGGCGACGTTGACAGAAGTCGGGAGCTGGTGTATCATACACGAGGATTTTGATATGGTCTCAGAGGAACAAATCAAGAGGCGTCACATCAGGGGAGCAGGGTGGCCAATCAATTGGACCTTTACTTCCGATTCAACGCCCGGGATATGTGCCATTTAGTATGACACATATACTTGAAGAGAAAAGTGTGCAGGTGCTTCGCGTAGTTGCATCTACACCTGACGACGCACGATAAGTGGTACATTCTCTAACAGTTTTGGAAGAACGTCTCGTGTGAAGACCTTGTATCTCATCCCATTCAAATATGGTGGCAGAGGAACGTCTTCATCATTTCATAGTGTACCGAACCTAGTGCCTCATTGCAAAGTAAGCTTACTTCTGCAATGTAGTTCCTGATATTCCCAAGCGTGCACTGACTCAGGTTTACTTTCTAGACCATAAGTTCCTATTCGAAAGTTGTATTTTGACCCCTCTATAAGCTCTTTAAGTTTGTGCGCAACCTTTTGAATCATCCTGTATAAAAAGACTAAGGACTTCGAAATGTAGAAAATTCTCTGCAAACCTTTGCACTTGTAGGGCACAGTTAGTGAGTACATGGGAAACATAAACACTCGTTGTAGTTAGCATGCCCGACCGTGAAACAAGTGGGCCCGGGTTCAAATCCTGGTTGGGATAAGTTAAAAGTTAACTGGTTAACCTGTTTTGAGGTTTTTTCCGGGGTTTTCATTCAATCCATTAAGAGAAAATGCTGGATAATTATTAATTAATATTAGAGGAGAAAAATTCGCTCCGGCGCTGGGGATCCAGCCCTAGTCCTTGGTTCTACGTACCAAGTGTTCTCACCTTTGAGCTACGCCGAAGTCTAATCCACAGCACCGGATCGAACCTCTCTCCTCCAGTGTTTTTTCCCTTTGTGGCCTGACTTCAAGTTGGGCATGTATGTTGACATTTTATATTAAGTCAACTGCCATTATACAAGGAGCGCACTCAGTTGAGTGACTTGGTGACCGGGATTCCACAGTAATTTGCACAATAATCTGTATAGTAATACCTATGTACTGTTGCTCGAAGAACCTACATAAATGCTGGATAAGTTTCGGCGCTGGGCCCTGGATTCATGTCGCCCGCATTATCACCATATCAAAATAACCATAGCAGTTGATACAGCGTTTTAAATAATTAAAAAAAAGCACTCGTTGAAACAACCATTTAGTTATACGACCGCCACAAAAAAATTCTCGCCTTTACTCGTAATGTCGGCCAGAGCAAGTAAGAAATTTGACTGTTCATAGAGATTGGATGAATCCAATTAATTTTTTATTCTATGTTATATTAGTGTTATCTGAGGCATTTATCTTTACACAGCTGCGAAATACATGTGGCTTAGCAGTAAATAAATAAAACGGGCGGTGTGTGTATATTTACGGGCGCACACGATTATAATCTCATATTTAATGTCAAGTTTCATACACGTTTCTGATGTTCACAAGTTTTCAAATTGTATTTTAATGTAGGATTTTTTTATTTCGTTCTTTTTCTACCATACTTTTCTATTTATTATTCCTTGTAACATTATTATAATTCAAAACGACACACTTTTGATTCAGCTCAAAATTGTTTATTCACGAATATAAATTTCTATTTTTTTATCTACATGATTCGTGGACTTCTTTTTTCTCTACATGATTCGTATACAGAACTCGTAACATGCATTCTGCTACAAATCTCAAAACGCCAGCGATGTAGCGGATAGACAATTAGCCCAACAGAGGTGTTGAAGCAGTCATCGAAGTATCGCGGCGTATCGTACGGGACACTTTAAGACACTTCAATGAAGTAATTTTATTTTGCACATAAGAATTGAAAAAGCACTGAAGCTCTTTAATCCATGGAATATACATACCGACAGGATTAAGGGCGCTGTATTCAGACAGGACAACATTATGTGAGATAAAACACGAGAGTAGGTATTGTACTTCTACGCTCGGAGGTTCAATATTGTGTTAGCTAGAGAGCAGCGATATGTCGCAAGTATAAACAACAAAAAAGTTCTTTTGCATTTTGTCAGCAGGCTTCAGATTGGTAGAACACTAGGTGAATTTTATATTTTATATTGATTTCGCAAATGGAGAATTTGCTTTCAGGAAAATCAGATTTCGATGACTCAGTTTTAGATGAAACGGAACACAGAAGAACTAGAACGAAATTTCTAATCCGACACCTGTTATTTTAACATAGGCCTACTTACCTTACGCCAGATCACCACGGTAGATCAGCAATTAGACGAGAGACTAGTGATGTAGGTATTCCAAGACCGACACTTGAATAGTCTGTTTCTCTCTCTAACCCTTTTCTATCGAACACACTATTTCAAGTGGTAAATGTCTACAGCAATCCGAAACACAAAATTATGTATCGCTTGAGAGGCAGAATATATTTAACTTCCGTTTTCTGAAATTAAATTGACTTTACGAAAGTTTCACAATGTAACATTTCGTCCTTTAACGCTATTGGCTTATTGGAAATCACTAGTAAGCAATCAACTTTACTACGCGAAGAAATGGTACATCAACTCCAATGTAATCGCGTTTTAATAACGCAGCTGTTCTGTGAACTGTTCCTGTTGAGTGCTTACAGGTTCCAATATCAAATTACTTCTCCGTGAAGATAGAAGTGCGCCTCTAATTGGAATGGGATGTATGTACTTACATTTTGAATCATATCACTCACAATAAGACATTATATTATAAAAAGCAGTAATATTTCTTGTCCTCTGACTTACTTCACAAACGATATATTAATAAAAGAATTAATGTGATAATTTTGAACCTAGAATAACATGACATTAATCGTGAATGAACCACGAAACCTCTCCATTATTTTTCTCAAACTACTCATAATCTCATGGGGATTCCGAAGACTAACTAGACGAATGCATGTTATAGACATTTATCGCCGTTAAACTGTTTTATGTAAATTTGAGAAAAGTAATTGCTTCATTGCCTTATACAGCAGTTTAGAAATTTAGTGAAAGTCTCTATACAGGGCGTTTCATAATTCCTATTACAAACTTCTAGAGGTTGTAGAGGGGACTAAGTAGATAAAGTTTTGATTAGGAACCCATATCCGGAAATGTATCGTTTGGATGCAAAATAAATTTGAAGATCGAATCGATTTCACATCTCCCACTTCACTAGAGACAATGAAGATCTTCCCCCGACTCCACAGGAGTCTCATAAACAAGGTTCTTCATGTGGCCCCAAAGAAAAAGTCAATAGGAGCTAAATCTGGAGATCGTGGTGGCCAAGGAGTTGGACCATCTCGACCTATCCACCTTTTACCGAATGTTTCATGGAGATGTTCGCGGAAGGCAAATGAAAAGTGCGCGGGTGCGCCATCATGTTGGAACCATATTTGCTGACGTAGTGCCAGTGGCAAATCTTCACATAACTCTACTAATATCTCTTGCAGGAAGGTCAAGTACCTGGGATTCGTTAGGCGGTACGTGGAACCACTCTTGTAGTGCACACTGGCAAGAGCTCATTGCCTCGAGTGAAGTTGGAGATGTGAAATCGATTCGATCTTAAAAACTTATTTTGCATCGAAACGATACATTTCCGGACATGTTTTCCTAATCAAAACTTTATATAATATTAGTCTCCTCTACAACCCTTAGATGTTTGTAATAGGAATTATGAAACATCCTGTAGATCATGTATAGTGAAAGAGTATATTATATTGTTTGTGGCAGAACAATCCTGTAATTTGCGTCTTAAGCTGTAGGCTTTTTGGTAGTTGCAGATGATCAAAATTTAGATTCGCGATACTCCCGCCCTTATGGATTCAATATCTGGCGTGCTGATATGTCCAGTGTCTTCATAGTAACATTCGATGCTTGGTTGTGCGGCTCAAAATTACCCCAACAGTAAGCATGAATCTACAACAAGGTTAACGTCAAAAATTTACTTTAGGGTCTATGCAGGATCGGTCTATAATCTATGCATTATAGCGGACTTAAACACCACTTTATAGCCCTGGGGCGATAAAACAATGAACGGTATGAATATAAAATATAATTATGATTTTTGGACATAAATTTATTTCAACATTATTTGATTAAAAGTGTTGATTTTAGCATCAAATAATATGATCATAAGGAAGATGCGGGGAGCAAAGGCTAATTTGGGATTTCCCAGTCTCTGATCGGGTCAGAACCATGATACACCTGATATTAAAATTCTCGGAGAATTTGGATGAAATTCGGAGGGCCTAATTAGTCAAATTCACTCTCCTCACCACCACGCTGGAGACCCCTGGGATCTTTTAAGATGCGAAAGAGAGAGTGGTGTGCAGAAAGCAATGGGAAGCTATTTACCTTTACCAAGAAAAACTGCAAACATGACATGATTAAGGAAGAGACAAGTGAAGTGCTATGTGTAGTGTCTCATTGTATGGGGCAAAAACATGGATATTACGACGAAGTGAAGAGCAGGAAATGGAAATGTGGATATAGAGAAGTATGGAGCGTGTGAAATGGACAGAAAGAATAAGAAATGAAGATGTGTTGGAAAGAGTGGGTGAAGAAAGAATGATGCTGAAAATGATCAGGAAGAGGAAAGGAATTGGTTGGGGCACTGACTGAGAAGAAACTGCCTACTGAAGGATGTACTGGAAGAAATGGTGACGGGAGAAGAGTTAGAGCAGAAGAAATTAGATGATAGACGACATTGAGATATATGGATCATGTGCGGAGACAAAGAGGAAGGCAGAAAATAGGAAAGATTGGAGAAAGCTGGTTTGCAGTGAAATACCTGCCCTTGGGCAAAGCACTATGAATGAATGAAAGGAAATACTTTTCTTGATTGCTGTAATTTTATCCTAACATATTTTTATGAAACTTTGTATAGGAGTTACATATAGCATATATTTTTGTGTACAAACTCTGATTATGTTTGTGGAAGTGGAACTATTCCTTTGTAGAAGGTACATTTAGACAAAATTAATAATTTCACTCCAATATAACAGAATTTTATGAAACTTCGTACAGGAATTACAGGTAGAATATTATATGTATAGAAACTCTGATTACATTCGTGTACGAGAACTACCCCTTCATAAGATACATTTAGACAAAAAGCTTCTCTCCTATATAACGGATTTTTATGAAACTTTGTGCGATAATTGTAGACCGAAAATCAATTTTTGTCCATCTAGAATTGAAAAATTTCACTGTGAAGCCAAGTAAGGCCTGTATCCAATTAGATTTTACGACCAGAGTTAGATCTACGCCGTCGGCTCTCGTACGCTACTTGCAATGCTATGAATTCAGCTTCATTTAAGTTTGAGATCTTTTCCAGTTAAATCTTTACTTTGGTTCTGGTTTTGTTAGGCTGCCCGCTTCATGTGTCGAGTTTTATTTTTCCCCGTTACTAATACTAAATTGTTTGCGGCATTTTTCTTTTCAAGTTATTTTACAATAGTCCCAGAACTCTGCAGAGAGAAGCTCTTCGTATGAATTAAATATACTCGTACTTCCGTTGTGAATAGACTTGAACTGTTCCGTGATGAAATTTTATGAAACACAACAAAATAAACGTTTAGGTATCCTATAGCTTTGTCGTTCAGGGGAGTCTCAATTGAGTCTGATCCAGGCCAGATGTCAAATAATTAGAATTGTGTTTATTAAGTTTCTGTTGATTGTAGATGGGTCGTAACGTAGTGGACGGACGAACATTGTGCCGCAGTATGAATTTAGCGTTGCTTTGTTTCTGCCACAATTGATGTAACGCTTTCAAACCGCCAGCATTGCAATTACAGTGCTAACCTTAGCTTCCCGTCCTCCATTCAGACAGTTATTTTCCTGTCTTGTTTCAGCTATAACTTCATTTCTGACCACAATGTGTTCTGCATCTCTCTTTCTCACTTGCACACACTCTTATCTCTTTCTGGGTCCATTGTTATGTGCAGACAGAGAGAACTTCCGCACACCCAGTAGCGACAAAATTAACAGACATTATGCATGTAGGTAAAACCTAAATAAAATCGTTTGTATACATACCAGAACAGCACCTTTTCCTCTTATATCACGTCTAGGTCTGTTTAAATATTGAAATTGTAAGAGTTCAGTCTGATGATAATATCAAGTCAAGAATTAGCACTTTAAGAACTATTTGAATGTAGGATAAGATGTGATGTGATATGATGTATGATATGATATGATATGATATGATATGATATGATATGATATGATATGATATGATATGATATGATATGATATGATATATGATATGATATATGATATGATATGATATGATATGATATGATATATGATATGATATATGATATGATATATGATATGATATATGATATGATATGATATATGATATGATATGATATGATATGAAATGATATGATATGATATGATATGATATGATATGATATGATATGATATGATATGATATGATATGATATGATATGATATGATATGATATGATATGATATGATATGATAATACGATATATTATGATATATGATATATAATACATTTGTCAGCTAACTTTACAATTCATAGTTATGGTAGACATTTACATTTCTACTTTTCGATCCACCATCCCTCTAATATAATAATATATCCACTTGTCAGGTATTTCCTGATTACTTCCTCTTCTTATGTTTTAAATTAATTGCTATTTATCCATCCTTATCTATCGTTTTCAATTCTTTCTCACACCTGGACTATCCACATTCCATTTCTCGCCTTCCCTCTAAATATTGCATATTCCTTTCCTTAGTAATTTATTTATTTATTTATTTTATTTATTTATTTATTTATTTATTTATTTATTTATTTATTTATTTATTTATTTATTTATTTATTTATTTATTTATTTATTTATTTATTTATTTATTTATTTATTTATTTATTTATTTATTTATTTTATTCTATATTCTCATATCTACATACTTCTAATATTCTTTTCAGCTATTTTCTCATAAATTATTTGTCTACATTCTACATCTCCAATTTCTCTAGTTTACAACGCTTTGTCACTTATTATTTCTCTACTATTCTATACTTTATTTATTGACGTATTTATCTCTTTCTATTTACTCCTAAACTTCCTCTTTTATTTCCACTTTCCATATATTTATATCTAGAATATTTCAACAGTTATAGTATCCCTGATACTACTCCCAACCCACAACATTGTAAAACATTAAATATCTAATTCACTTAATTACATTTCCAATTTCTCTCTCTTCCACTTCTCAATTGTTCAGATATTATTTCACTTTAATTCTCTTTTATTCATTGCTTGTATGTCTATCTTACTACACTCTTAAACTAACTTCTTACACTTAGCACTTTCTTCTCTATTCTTATTCTATCACTTTTGCCACCCCTGACTTTCTTGCACTCACTTTTTAATATTCTTCTTCCTCGTTAATTCCATCCTCCTTACTATTCTGTCCTCCATTTCGCCATTTAATACCCTCTCAAAAGCCCTATCTATTCTGTCCTCACAATCAATAATATCTGGTAGTCGCTTCATACCTTCGCTCTGTCCTATCATGTCTTTTCTTGCATTTCTTCCGGTAGTCTTGTCTATGCTCCTAGCCTCAGACACTTCCAGCTGTTTCCCCAATCCTTCATCAGCAGTATTTTCTATATGCCTTACGTTTTGTTTTTCTCCTTGGTTTATTCTGATCAGCTGTTTTATTCTCGTAGTCGGCGTCAGGTACCAACTTTGTACATCTCCCGTGCATGTAGGATATATATTTTAGTAAATTCGTGTCTTTAAATAATACAAACTCTGTAGTAAAATAAGAAATTTTAGGTTTTTGTTTACTTAAAACGTGTTGTTCTGTTTTATACCCTATTGTTCTCTGTATGCAGTCTCATGATGTTGACATTTTAATTTTTGTGCTTAGGTATGATCATTGCTGCTTTCCTACGCCAGAGGCCCAGTTTCAAATTCCAACGGAAAAGATCTTAATGGGTTACATTCGTTCCTTGTTCTAGCATTTCTCAAATCTCCAATTCGAATAAAGTGATAGAAATAGATAAAGTTGCCCTGCAATTGCCATGTGACGGTGATGTTATGATTGGCGGAAGATGCAATTAGAAGAAATCATAGACTTGTTCGATCCATCTCTCACAACAACAATACACTTATTTCATCGTAATTTTTTATCTAGCTGTATATGGACCAATTTTAACTAATTTCTTGATAGGTTGGCTTATTAGTACATTATATGATTATTTTTCTATTTTCAAATAATATTTGTAACCATGACTCGTACCGTATCTGAACTGATCTTTATTTCACCGCTCATAGTATCCTAATAATGCTAAACTGATCAAGAAGAGAAAGGAAAATTGGCTGAGAAGCAACTGCCTACTGAAAGATGCAGTGGAAGGAATGACGAACGAAAGCAAAATTGAGGGCAAAGATAGATATCAAACGATAGACGACATTAAGATGTATGGACCGTATTCGGAGACTAAGAGGAAGGCAGAAAATAGGAAAGATTGGAGGATGTTGGGTTTGCAGTGAAATACCTGCTCATGGGCAGAAAATTATTATGAAAAGTAACCTAAACATTTTTAGAAAAGGCCTACAATTTAAAATTGAACTTATATAAATTACTAGTAATCAAATTTAGTTACCAGTAATGAATAAAATATTGATAGCACACGAGAGTAAAATTTTATGCGGCTGCGGAAATTATCACCCTCGGTTTCGCCTCGGGCGCTAAATTTTCTACTCGCGCATAAAATCTAGTTTTACTCTCTTTATAAACATGGATATTACGACGAAGTGCTAGAAGCATTTGAAATGTGGATGTGGAGTAGAATGGAAAGTGTGAAATGAACGGACAGAATAAGCAATGAAGCTGTGTCGAAAAGAGTAGGTGAAGAAAGAATGATGTTGAAACTGATCAGGAAGAGAAAAAAGAAATTGGCTGCACCACTGGCTGAGCAGAAACTGCTTACTGAAGGATGCACTGGAAGGAATGGTGAAGGGGAGAAGATTTCGGGGCACAATAACAGACAATATTGAGATATATGGATCATATGCGAAGAGTGAGAGAAAAGCAGAAAATGGGAAAGATTGGCGAAAGCTGGCTTTGCAGTGAAAGACCTGTCATTTGGAAGAACATTATGTATGTATGTATGTATGTATGTATGTATGTATGTATGTATGTATGTATGTATGTATGTATGTATGTATGTATGTATGTATGTATGTATGTATGTATGTATGTATGTATGTATGTATGTATGTATGTATGTATGTATGTATTCCTTTTTTTGAGCAGCATGTTCCATTACAAATGGAAAGTAATACTACATGCCTAGGTTTACCTTCAAGTACATAATCCATTTACATTATATATTATTATGTTGCCATTCTAGATTAAATATGGACTAGTGTAGTTCATCTACTATGTGTAACTGCCAAGATAATATTGGTACTTCTTAATCTAACTTATTTTCCTATTCCTAACCTATGAAGTACAAGAATCTATTTACATATTCTAGCATTAAAATATTTACAGTATTTACATATTTACTATCTCTTGATCAGCCTATTTTCAGATAAATTATACCCTCTAATATTGTAGCTTATTTACAGAATGTAAGTAACCTATTTTTGACCCTTATCACTTAATTCTGACTTTTAACCTATCTTCCCAAATAACTTATCCTTATATACTAGCCAGCCTACTGTAGTTGTTCAAAGTCTATACTATTTGCAAACTTTATAAAATATTTTACATAACTTTTCACTAATTTTGTCTTGTCCACAGGCCACTTTCCACCACATTTATGTATAGACTGGATTAGTGTTCTTCTTTCCTTGTATGTATGTATGTATGTATGTATGTATGTATGTATGTATGTATGTATGTATGTATGTATGTATGTATGTATGTATGTATGTATGTATGTATGTATGTATGTATGTATGTATGTATACACTATAAATCACTATTCTCATTATTATTAATAGTAATACACATTATTTAATTCTTAATTATAATTTTACCTTTCTTTTGTTTTCTTTAATTTACTGTCTTTACTAAGTTTATATGATTATGTCTTGTGACGAGAATATTGTACGAAATGGAAATATAAAAATTGAAAATTTATCTTTTGAAGAGGTGGAGAAGTTCAAATATCTGGGAGCAACAGTAACAAATATAAATGATACTCGGGAGGAAATTAAACACAGAATAAATATGGGAAATGCCTGTTATTATTCTGTTGAGAAGCTTTTATCATCCAGTCTGCTGTCAAAAAATCTGAAAGTTAGAATTTATAAAACAGTTATATTACCGGTTGTTCTTTATGGTTGTGAAACTTGGACTCTCACTTTGAGAGAGGAACAAAGGTTAAGGGTATTTGAGAATAAGGTGCTTAGGAAAATATCTGGGGATAAGATGGAGAAAGGAGAAAGTTACACAACACAGAACTGCACGCATTGTATTCTTCACCTGACATAATTAGGAACATTAAATCCAGACGTTTGAGATGGGCAGGGCATGTAGCACGTATGGGCGAATCCAGAAATGCATATAGAGTGTTAGTTAGGAGACCGGAGGGAAAAAGACCTTTAGGGAGGCCGAGACGTAGATGGGAAGATAATATAAAAATGGATTTGAGGGAGGTGGGATATGATGATAGAGAATGAATTAATCTTGCTCAGAATAGGGACCAATGGCGGGCTTACGTGAGGGCGGCAATGAACTTTCGGGTTCCTTAAATGCCAGTAAGTAAGTACTAAGTTAAAAAAAACTATTATAGAGTGGAATCATTTAATGAAGTAAATGATATAAAGCATTGAAAAGCATCAAATTAACCACTTCTTCTTCTTTTCCAAAACACAGATTATGAAATATGTTTAGTTCTGTATTCCGGAGTCCTTTGTGAGAAACTGTCAATTACCGAATGTTTCTATCATTAAAATATTACAAGTAAAATATCATTGATGTGTTAAATATTTTAAATTACTTATTACATAATGAAAAAGTTTATTTAAAAATTAAGGGTGCTATTCATAGACATTTCGCAGCACGCGCTACGAGCGTACTAAGCTAGCCCCGGCTATCCACTGTTTACTAGTATAGAATTCAAATCATATCCTATCGCTAACACTGGTTTATGAATACCAAAAACGCTGATCATCCACCGGAAGCCCGAACTAAATATGTCTAAGAATACGGCCCTAAAAGATTATCTCCGAATTGGTGAGAAGAACATTGAGATGTTCTTAATCATATCAACTCCATTACAATATTTAATAAAACCTAATAATTTTGATGTCATGTTTGGTACGTCTGCGTAATATTCGGGAGGTTCAAGGTTTGATCCCAAGGGATGATATCCTGACTTGGGTTTTACGCAGTCCCCGAAGTAACTCCTGGCATATGTCGAGACAGTGCCAGTTGCAAAGGATTACGAAGCACTTGCCATCCAATTTTATGTATAAACATTACTTATTACAGTCCGTACGTCATTAATCATTTTCCGAGACAAACCAAGCAACTCTCCGGTTAGCAGCGTAAGAAATGTCCGGAGACACTGCCCTCTGTTGGAAGAGAAAAAGAGGTAGATGTGGAGTAATTCTGAATTCTTGGAAACACATGAAATTAGATTTCAAAATGTTCTAATGGAGGAAGAAATTATTTTGCATACTTACAAAAGCTTCTGACTGTTGACTAGCATTAGATCATTTGTGTTAACGTCTCCGTCAGAAGTCTCCAAACGGTAGAAAATCTGGGAGCATCCCGGCAGACAGTTACATGGATTATGGTTTCTTGACGTTTTATCGGGGATGGCCTCATATTCTGAATTGTTATCAAATTCTTGACCCATTTCCAATATTACAGCTAGACATAACAAAACAATAATAGCTTTTAGACTTTCATGGTGAGAAGAACGTTGAGATGAGAGTTTTTTTTTGGGTATTCTACCATGTCCTGAGATTTGCATCTAAATTTTGGATCTACATACAGTTTTTATTATCAGGGCAGACAGATACGACTTAAGTCACCTACTCCGTTGGGGTAGCCAGGCATAAAGTCTCCAGTAGAGTCAGTCGGTGATTCCTTAGATCATGCCTATTTGCCCTGGTGATGGAACCTGTATGCAGTTCTGGAGCTTTGGAGGTATTAACTTTCATAACACGACGGAATACCCAAGAGTCTACTTCACAATAACAAAAGTTAATTGGTGCAAACAATTTACTCATTCTCAAAGTAAAGTATAATAAGAAAGGAATAAGATAGATTACATTTTATTACATACATAATGATTATCATATGATTTTAACATTGCTGCGTAGTATATAAAAATAAATAGTACAAATCAAATACTTACTTCTGTGTTCTTTCAAACAAGGAACGTCAGTCAGATTGCAAATCCTTTGTCCAGCTGTAAACAATGTTTCATTTTAAGTTATGTCTTAATTTTATCTATTTCATTAAATTCACTTAAGTTAGATTGAGTCAGTACATTATTCTCACCATCAATAAAGTCTTTCGGTTTAAATTCTAGTGTAAATAATATTTTAGTTTAAGTGATGTCTTAATTTTATTTATTTTATGAAATTTTCTTAAGTTAGATTGAGTCAGCACACTATTCTCACCAACGTTAGAACCTTTCGGTTTAAATTCTAGTGAAATAATGTATTATTTTAAGTAATGTATTAAGAGAATTTCATAAAATAAATTAAGTTAGATTGAGTCCGTACACTATTCTCACCATCAACAAAGCCCTTCGGTTTAAATTCTGATGTAAATAATGTTTTATTTTAAGTGATCTTGATATTTTATTTTATGAAATTAAATTAAATTAGATTGAGTCAGTACTCTATTCTCACCATCAATAAAGCATTTCGGTTCAAATTCTAGTGTAAATAATGTTTTATTTTGGGTGATCTTTATTGTACTTATTTTATGAAATTAAATTAAGTTAGATTGTGTTAGCACATCATTCTCACGATCAATAAAGCCTTTCGGTTTATATCCTAGTGCAATAATGTTTCATTTTAAGTGATGTCTTAATTTTACTTATTTTATGAAATTCCCTTAATTTAAATTGAGTCAGTACTCCATTCTCACCATCAATAAAGCCTTTCGATTTAAATTATAGTGCATTAATGTTTTATTTTAAGTGATGTCTTGATTATATTTATTTTATGAAATTAAAATTAAGTTAAATTGAGTCGGTACACTATTCTCACCATCAATAAAGCCTTTCAGTTTATTATTTTTTTTATCTTAGTTGGTTATTTAACGAGATTGGTGATAGCGAGATGAGGTCGAGGATTCGCTATAGATTACCTTGCATTCACATTACGGTTGGAGAAAACCTCGGAAAAAAACCAACCAGGTAATCAGTCCAAGCGGGGATCGAACCTGCGCCCGAACGCAACTTCAGACCGGCAGGCAAGCTCCTTAACCGACTGAGTCACGCCGGTGGCCTCTTTCGGTTTAAATGCTAGTGTAAATAATGTTTTATTTTAAGTGATGTCTTGATTTTATTTCTTTTATGAAATTCGCTTAACTCAGATTGTGTCAGTACACTATTCTCACAATCAATAAAATCTTTCGGTTTAAATTCTAATGTAAATAATGTATTATTTTAAGTGATGTCTTAATTTTATTTTATGAAATTCACTTAACTTAGATTGAGTCAGTACACTATTCTCATCATCAAGATTGGAATATGTTGGAGTTATTGGCTGTAATTACTATACTTGTGTCATCTGCAAATAAAAAGTAATGTATAAAATATTATCTCATCTATAAATCTCGCTTGCTTAGGCCTGGAAGGTATAGGCAGTGTTATAAATGAGTAATTACGTTTATTTACTTTTTTCTTTGTTTAACGTTCTTTACATCAGTAAATCATTTTAAGTCAATAGCTTAGAAATATGACATTTTCAGTTAACACAATATTGTTTTCTAGATTTAAGTAAGGTTTTGATAACATGATTCATATCTGAGTAAAGATGTTATTACAATCGTAATATGAACTTTCAGATTTTAGGATTCATTATACGTCGTCATTATGCAAAATCATATCCGTGTGGTACAGACATTTGGGGTTATTGCTTGAATTTTATGACTGTGAAAGGTATTTCGAAATTCCCATTAAATCTTACCTCAATCTCTCTCCCGGAATATGACGTCCTTATTTCTTGCCTCTCCCTACGAACTCTATCCCAGTGCTTGTTCGTATTTTACGGCGAATCCTTAGAGACTTTCTAGATGGTTCGTTATTTCATCCAGTGGAACAAATATATCGGCAGGAATTGTCTTCTTTCGGTATTATGGGTGTTTCAGAACATAGAGAGGTATGAAGGAAGATTAACAGTGTAAAGGGAAAAAGTAGAACTTAAATTTCCTTTCAATAATTCTCATTTTAATTATGGACACTCCTCCACAAATTTAATGAAACTAATAAAATAAAAATTGCTATTTGTTAAGTAACAGGTCGTTGCAGAAAAAAATGTTGCAGTGAAGCTCACATTTCGGAAAGGTCATGAACTTGGGTTCCAATCCTGCTGAAAGGATGATTATTTTTATAAACATTGACATTGTGATGTTCTGTTTTGTATAGGTAGAAGCCTCACATCGTGCCCGTATGTGCGTGTATAGTATACGTATAAGTTAATATTGCTTAAAATGACATAAAATGACAGTCTACGTCACCTTGATTAAGATCTACACATTTTAAAACATTTTTATCACTTAAGAATGTAGTTATAATGAAAGCTTCCAGGTGTTCATTTTAACACCTGAAAAGTTGTTATTGTAATTAAATTTTTAAGTAAAACCAATCTCTGATAATATCTTCCAAAAGAAAGACAAGAGCTAGGGAGAAAGAGAGAAACAAAGAGAGAGGGAAGAAATAAGGTGAAAGAAAAACAATAAGAAGCACATGAGAAAGGAAAAAGTAAGAGAGAAAAAAAAAGGAAAGGATGAGATTTACAACGAAATCACATTATAGCATCAGTTAACTTTTGATTAGTTTCGAAGTTTCCTTACTCGGTCGAAGTTATAACGTTTAACGATATAGATCTTTCATTCATATAGTTGTTGTAGAGCGTCATGTCAACTGATGCCCATAGGCGCAAGCGCGCTCTTTAGAGCTCAGAGAGCCTGAGCGCTTTGCAACAGAAAGGAAAGAGACAGACGAAAGAGAGAGTATATATGCCGTTTGGTCGATCTATGTACAGGGATAATAATGGGAAGAGAACTAATTAAAACTGTATCCATTCAATTTTTAGATATATCTGAGAAGTACAGGTACATCATTTTATTTTTACTTCAATTTTTATTGCACCTGAGTTTTTAATATACTTCACTCCCACCCCTTCTACTAATGAAGTTCCAACTGTCCTCCACACAGAACGAAGGCCGCATATTATAGTAAACAGTACTGAGTTAGTGAGTATAATACGTTCCGGAAATATGTTCGCGTTTTCCAGTGACGAAAAAGCTTTCAAAATTGAATCCTATTTTCGCACAGGTACTGTCGACCGTTTGCCTTCCACGCATCCTGATTTCCCCCACCTGCTTCTGCTCACCCATCTGTAAAGACTAGTGGCTGGGCTGTCTTAACTCTTTTCTGAAAACATTAATTCTGTTAGGAATTGGACGTCTACATAATATTTTACAACTGTTTAATATAACTTAAATAAAAGGGCCTCTTTAAATAATTAACTGTCACGTGTTTTCCCCCCTTTCTACGACCCTGCGATAAAACCAATTGGACGGACAGTAGATAGCATGTCTGAGTAATTTTATCTATGAGGGTCGGGCAGAAGTGAAGATTGAATTTACAGTATATAAGGTACTCTTTTATAGAGTAGGTACAGAATTATTTCAACATGAGTTACTAGTACGAAGGACGAAACTGGTAATTGGAATTAGGTGCAATAGTCTATAGTGTGATAATATGCACAAAAGACTGAAGCCTGTATCGAAATGAACGGTCACTATTTTCAAAAATGTGTTTAAATATCCATATTATGATTATTTTTCAATTTAACTTCATTCTCTATATTGTACGCTAATGTGCTAAAGACAGTATAATATACACTGCGTAATGAATACGTCCGAATGGATAGCTCATTTCGTGAGTAAAAACACTTATTGTTAATAATGTACTGTATTTTGATTAAACAAAAACCTAATGAAAATGATCAAACTCAAAATTGCGATATTTCCTAGTTTACGTAAATGGATGAACTACTTTTCTTCCCTCTATATGAACTAGTTTTCTTCCCTCCTATATCTACCTAATAAAGTGATTTGTTTGTATTTTACGCCAGTATCATCGAACTCCAGTCCGGTTCTCAGCCGTTAATCCAAAGGTATATTCAGGTTAATATTAAAAATGTTAGTAAAAATAAAATGATTTCCCTGTATAAGTGCATTATAAGAATGTAAGTTTTAATTTTAATCTCAATTTTCACAAGTTTGCTTTTTATTCAAAAGGAATATTTTCTCAACTTCTTTTAAAAGAGAAATTGAAGTTTTCAGATATCTTTATTTAGTAGCCTTACAGGTACTGAAACAATGTTTTCGTAAATCTAATATATCGTAAATACGCATTACTGAAGATAGTATATTGAAACTTTTGAAAATATTCGCATGGAAAAGTTTGTAAGAAAATGAATTAACAAAGCAACTACTGTTGCAGCATAAACAAAATATATGTGTCAGTGTGTTGTAAAAACGTCAGCTCTATAGCTTCAGCAGAATTCAAGAAAATAATTTAATATTCTGATGATAGGAAGTTGCGCACCAATATCAACTTAAAAGCATAATGCGATAAGAATTTTATTATGTAATATTAGTCAGGGTTACAGTTACAACATATACGTAGGTAACTGTGCTTCGTAGTATAATATTGTTTGACCTGTTTATTGATAACGTTTATAAGGCTAAAGATACCATCAATATCAATTCTAACTTATTATATCATACTTAGTCTCTTTCTTTGGGATATAACTTTCTTTATAAATGATGTTTCATTCACTTAGTACAGTATAGTTGTACTATTATGGAATTTATGTGAATATTCCTTCTTAACTCTTTATTATGTTACTATCGTTTAAAACACAACTGCAATATTAAGAAATTAGTGTTAGTACTTTTGTTTTACAGACAATATAATTATATAATATCGAACAGAAAGAAGCCATATAAAAATAACGACATAAATTTCACGTTCCGTTTGAGATTTGTACACCACTGTTTTCGTAATTCAACAGGCTGCTTTTTCATATATGTACATAATCCTTCCTCCTTCCATACCTAGCGCTTGATGCCCGCGCACGAGTTCAAGGTGAGAAAAATGTGTTTGCTTTGACATCACTGTTGTAGAGTGTGATACGATATCATGAGAATAGCATCGCAATGAGTATATTATTATCCATTTATCTCCTCGAAATCTTGAGAAACTATCGCAGGTGTAGTATCTAAATATTTAGAAATGATTAAAGAAAATTCATAGAAAAGTCTCTGAGGTGAGCTTCACATCGAATTTAGAAGATGTTCTTAGAGCCGTTTAATAAAATTTCTGCCTATTACCTAGCGCGTATCTATTAATAAGAAATTACACGACCTGTTAATTTGCAGGCTACATCAAACACGGTGATTTAGAGTTAGAGACAGCCTTTGTAACTTCTTACAGCCTTAGAATCTAGCGAATATGTGATGTGTACTAGCTATATAGTTGAACAAAGGAAACTGGTATGTACGAAAGTGCCGTGCGATGACGTCTGCATTTCAAGTAAAGTTGAGATATGAAAGTTTATGAATATCTAATGTAGGAGAGGCCCCTTAACAGCTGAGGAATAGCACGCTTTAATACGCTCGTCAAATACATTTATCTCG
This sequence comes from Periplaneta americana, assembly GCF_040183065.1. NCBI lineage: Eukaryota > Metazoa > Arthropoda > Insecta > Blattodea > Blattidae > Periplaneta > Periplaneta americana. The sequence goes on along the minus strand of NC_091121.1, from coordinate 104,405,179 downwards.
CACTTACATTTCCACTATGTGACTGTATCACCATGCGAATTGTAGCCAGAATAATTCATAATTTATATAAAATGTTCTTGGTATTTAACACTTACTAATACCAGGCAAAAGTTACAACTTTTTTAGCTAAAGATTTAGGGCCGATTTCATCAAATTTATTTAATTTTAATTGTTAGTCTTTTTAATTGACACTTAAAGGGACAATGTATTTCACAATCACAAATTGGGCTTCAAGCTCTCGTTAAACTACATTTCAGTTAATTGGTCAACATTTGGCCATTTAAATAATTAATCCTGATTTAACGACAATAATTTTCATCATAGCGAGAGGAATGATGGACTTGATATTTGAAAATGATTATTTCTCACCAAGACGGACGAGGATAATTTCTGAAAGAGAAGATTATTTTAATACAATGGACGAAACGATTTGCAAATGCGGTTTAGGCTAAGTAAGACATAAGCATTGTATATTTTGAATAGTAGAGAAGGTGATTTAGAATTTCTAATTTATAGTTGAGTACTTCATAGTATTATTTACTTAAATGATGCATTTATTTAGAAACGTTTAATCAATCTTCGGTTGCCTAAAATACGGCAACTAAAGTAATATGAATAACAAATTTATCATATGAGTCTGATATTACATTTGAAGGCATTGAAATAGCCCAAATCCATGAAGTCTTTCCATTTTTATTGTTACATGATATTTCCTTGCATCTGCTTTCATACAGTATTATCCCGTTTTGGGTTCAATATTGCTGAAGACATTGTGATGAGGTTTTCTTGCATTGAAATCTCTTTCTACTTATTTCCAATCTTTCTCCTTTTCTTCTAAAGTCTACACATACGTATTTTTGGTTTTCGATGATTTCAGTATGTTTTGAGGTTACCTCTGTTTCTGATGACATTTTATTATAGTAATATAACAGATTAACTCACTTTACAAGTCAGTGCCTACATTGACTGGACATATGATCTTCGAAATTACGATTTTAGTATGATTCAAATTGGGAATTAAATTATTTCACTTTATTTTAAATGTGAATTAGTTTGGTAAAATGTAAACAAATGAAATATGATTTAACTTCCTTATGTAAGTTAAATTATAGCCAGTTAATTTTGGATTAGTAACATTTTGGCGAAATCGGCCATAATACCTAAGTGGGAGATGGAATATTTTGCTAGGCAACTAAAACTACTACATAAGACGCAGCTTCTCTAGCTAAGTTACGTGTCGCAACTTTGTTGTCTAGAGGCCGTATCACTTATAGGTATCAAAATCTCCATCCTGATATGAGTTGAAGATGAAATCCATGGAATCTCCTTGGATTGAGAAAAAGTAATCTGTAATTGACAGGGACTGAAATTTAAATTGAAGTCTGCTGTATTTCAAATGCTTACCACCCATTGTTTCTAAGATTTGTCAAGTGTTCCTTCACTTATTAATTCACATGAATAACTATTCAATGTTTACGTAAATATATGCTATCTTCTTTATATAGGTCTAAATTATTATTTTCTTATAACGTATGCACTGAAAACACTATTGCAATTGAGTTTTACATTGCTCTGTAATATTTACATGGAAAGGTTCGCAATTGTACATTTTAAATTATTGCAAAGATTAAAATTGCACTATAAACTACAGTATATAAGTCTTCGAAGAAAGTTTTGTCGCACAGATACTTTACAAGTCCCAGAAGTGAGGCAGTGCCCATGATTAGAGGAAGTGCGTCCTGGCTCACAAGAGAAGGACTAGTTGAGGTAATAAAATTAGTTTTGTTTCATTCTATGTCTGATAATGCGTATTGCCTTCTTTCTGGGACTTATAAAGTATCTGTGCAACAAAACGTTTTTCTAAGACTGTACAGTGAGGGACACATTGTTGAGCGGGCGAAATTTTTCACGATTTGTAGCGTGGTTCATAAGAGGATATCACTTTAATTCCTTCTCAGCATAAGTAAAATTAAAACAGAAAAGCGAAGCGAATATCTCATCAACATGACCGAAAACTTTCGGCTCGGAGCATGAGCAGTGTGGCATTCTTTGACTTTGAAAGAAACTCGAATCGCTCAACTATTATATCCCTCATTGTACATCTACTCGTATTCTGAGTTTGTATATAGACATGAAGTGTTAGAAAATTAAAAAAAAAGTAAGCAAATGTATATGAAAGTTTGTCATTTTTATCTTCAAGAAGCTTCAAATATGCATTCCGTTGGGTAGTGATTGTGCAACAGAAGGAAGTCACTATGATTTGGTTTTGAATAAACATTTGAATGTTCATTGTCTTCAGAAAAAACGATTACATTGGACAGGAACTTTTGCGTGAATGCAAATTTCGCCACAAGATGCCAGGCATGTGCTAATCAAAATGGCCACAACTTTGAGCAACTCTTTTAACACAGATTCGTTCTCTCATTAAGCAAAAAATTATTATTGGTTTGCATACTTTACATAATATACGTAAGAATGAACAAAGAGTTCTCGCAAAGGTTAATTACCATTATACAATAATTACGAGTATAATTTGTTTGCATGCTTTATAATACGGGTAAAAGTGAGCGGAACGTTAAGGAGCGAAAATCCCGAGAGCCAGGCACAACCACGTTGCGTCAGCTTTCGTGTTCCACCGGCCGAAAGATAATCTGTACATAAAATCTACTACACCATCTACAATCGGGCGTTTCCTCCACCACAGCACCAGTCACTTTCCTCCTCCCACGCAACATGAAACCAAATTTTCTTCCAAAAAAATAGCGCAGGAAAGCTTTACTGTTACTAAGAAAGGATTTTCAACTTAGTCTGAAGAGGGCATTTTTAAGTCCTTGAAAGAGGCGTCACTGTCTTCCTACAGGTTATATATGGCGTATTTCTCGCCTTCGAATGTGAGCCTGAAGTCTGTGCAACGAAACAATAAAGTGATGTAAACACGTCTTGATATCTCTGAATTGACAGTGACTATTTTGTTTTATACAAATCTGGCTTTCAGATAGTAGCTCCCTGTAAAGCAGGTTTGAATAATTTCAAGGAAAAATTGTTCCGGGGCCGGGTATCGATCCCGGGACCCTTCGCTTAGCGCGCGAACGCTCTTCCGACTGAGCTACCCCAGGAACTATACACGACACCGTCACAATTTTTCCTTTGTATCCACACGACTCAAGTGAGCTGACAAGACGCCAGAACTCAACTATGAGTGTACACAAATACTTGTGCGACTTAAATTGTGGCTTTCTGTTAACGTACCTCCAGTAAAGAATGTATTAAACAAATCTGGCTTTCAGGTAGTTCTGGCATCTTGTCAGCTCACTTGAGTCGTGTGGATACAAAGGAAAAATTGTGACGGTGTCGTGTATAGTTCCTGGGGTAGCTCAGTCAGAAGAGCGTTCGCGCGCTAAGCGAAGGGTCCCGGGATCGATACCCGGCCCCGGAACAATTTTTCCTTGAAAATTATTCAAATTACTATTTTGTTTGTTTCCATGTGTAAATATTCATTAGTGTCCTGTGGTTTACATCAGTTTATTCTTTCGTTGGGTGTTATAATTATAATTATTGTAAGTAAGTCACCTTAATTGTGAGCAAATGTTTGACCTGTTGTAACTCTGAAACGGTTGGTAATAAATAAAACTGACAAAGAACTTTCCTGCTCTAAATATCACCATGACTCATCTCCTCACCGGTTGACCTTACCTTTCGAATCACCTTGTATAAAGGAACCTGAGGAATACGGAAGACATATTTGTCACTTTTGTATATCTGTTCTCTTTATCTGTAAATACACCATGAAAAACACCAAATTCATTTTGTAGTATGGTGAATATAATACAAAAAATTTGTAGTCTGTGATTGACTTTGAAAACGTAGGTATACGTTGCATTTAAAGCGACGACTATGTTACACCCTATAGTCAAAAACTGTGAAGTGATGCAGAATGTGAAAATAAAGCATGGCATGTTTAAAATCATTTGTGTTTGATATTGTGAGTCTGCAGCCCATATAGGGCTCAAGTACGCGTCATATTACTTGGAAACGTGTAGTTGGAAAAATTCAATTTGCTTTTGTAGAAGCAGAATGTTGTCTTTTTTTACTACAGTCTGATGAAAACAAGACGAAGTTTGTTTGACCTAGAATAAGCGAATGCATCGCAGCCATTGGTAGTAACGTTTAATGCTTTCCTTGTAAAGGGATGCATTTCTCTGTTTTGTCCTGGTCTAAATCAGTGTGAAGATAAATCACAACAGTCTCATGACGTATATTATATCTGTTGAAGATCAATTCATAACACAGAAAATTGTTAATCTCCAACAGTAATCGTTGAGCAGTGACCTAAAGCACATGCCTGAACATTTATGCGGCCTTGCAAATCTTTATAGACAAAATTATATGCCGAAAATCGTATAGCGAGGGTTGAATAAGATATACAGTTGGGGCAGAAATATCTCCCCATTTTGAAAGTTTCGTAATTTCAAGAGGTTTAGTGATATATAGGCTATATATATGTGAAAGTGGTCTAGTAATACTGCTTGTGTAATGCCATTTTATCACTGTAATTATGTTTTGAATATCACACCACGGAGATGACATCCTTGATTTTGTACACACTCTTTCAAGCGTCTCTGCAAGTTTCCACACGCATGTTGCACCATATATAGAAGCACAGCTGCAATTTCCCTTCGGATGACATCCTTCAGTTTCTGAATGTTTCGTGGCTTGTGAGAAAACACTTTCACTTTGACATAACCCCAAAGAAAGTAATCACATGCAGAAAGGTCTGGAGAGCGGGCAGGCCACGAAATATCATCTGTCAACACAACATGACCAGGAAACAAGCCACGTACTACCGCCATGGGTGGTCTAGCTATATTTGCTTTTGCCTCATCCTGCTGGTGCTTGAACTCCATGACGTTGAAGTTCTAGAGAAAGAAAATTCTGTATCATCTCAACATATCGAGCACAATTCACTGTTACCACACTTTCATTTTCACTTTCAAAGAAGTGTGAGCCAATAATCCCGAACTGTGCGACACCACACCAAACAGTGACGCGTCACTATAAAGCGGTCGCATGTTGATCTCTCTTCGATTTTCTTCTTCCCAGTACCGGAAGTTCTGTTTATTTACACTTACGGAATGTGCTTCGTATGACATTAACAGAACAATATTGTTGGACAGGATTTCAAGAAACAGTTCAGCAATGTTTTTTGGAGATCGCACTGATCTTGGTCGCTCTAGTGATTTCTGTTCTAGTGCTGAAGACGTATTCCCATGGCTAACGAGAAAGACAGGCTACGGCGCGACGTCACATTCTTAGTCATAACATGGCCACATTGAACAAGTTTATATGTAAATGCACGTTTATCATGAGTTTAATATAGCAATTCCTTTGTTTTTTTTTTTAGAACTTTGAACATGTATTTATATTAGGCGATTGTCAAGATGGCCATGACTAGACCATGATAATCACGTGACTCCGATTCGTGCCGAAGCCTGTCTTTCTCGTTAGCCACGCCGTATTCCGAAATGACGCAATCCACAATTTTATGGTCTTGAAGCTAGGAATCTGAAAGTGTGTTCGAAAAAGCACGCTGTGGTTTTGCAACAGACTTACCAGTCTTAAAATAATGTTCCGCAATGTATGCACGATGTTGTGCATTCCACCGTTCCATGTTTACTAAGCTATGCGAAAGCATAATTACTGGATTTGTTTGTCTGAACGCTAAAGATAGCACAAATATTGCTTCAGTCACATGCGCACGATAACAATGAATTAATATGCATGTACGAAACAATTGAATTGGGGAACTGAACAGAATCATAAAATAGCATACCATAAGGAATAAATTTATGTTACTGTTTCATATTTGACTTCAATATTTTCCATTTTATGTGCTGTTGGAAATGGGAAGATATTTCTGACCCACATTGTACTATGTTTCTGATTCATAAAATATTGGATAGTATTTTGACATAGGATGAATTTCCATAGCCTAGAGGAGCAATTTGTACAATATGCCGGATTTATGATGTACATAATATATTTTTTAATTAATTGCAGCGAGGGTTCATTTTTAAATAATAAATAAACAAAAATAGGCTTTTGGATAGTGCAGCTTGTCTTGGAACTTAACACGTACAACGTTTGCGAAGAACATCCCACAAATAACGATCTTATGTAACTTATATATTAATGAAACTCAGAGACATAAAATTGGCAGCGATAGAAAGAAAAACTGTGAAAGTTCTGTTTTTGTTTTATTTTGTTTTGTTCTAATACATCACAAGTGGCAATAGTGTCGCGTAATAACAGTATTCATTGTTGAGACAAAATGGCTGCATTAGAGAACAGAAGAGCGTTTTTGTATATCTAGTTTATGTTAACCAGTTTATTACTGGTGTCAACGACATTTCCGAATGAAGTTTGATGCAGACCCTCCCAGTGAATCTAAAAATCGCAAATGATACTCGATTTTAAGATAAGAGGATGTAAGAGGATAAACACCCAGTAAACTAGAAAACAGTAGAACGGGCCCGTGTACTTTCTCAAGTCCGCAAAAAAATGTACCATCAGAGTCAGCAAAGAGCTGTGGAAGATTCTGTGCAAGTGATTTCATCCGTACTGACTACAGTTGCTGCAGACCCTAAAACCGGAGAAGAAAGTAGTGTGACTTGCTTCCTACGAGAGTATGCAAAAAATCATGTAAACCGATGATTTTGTCGAATCCTTAATGTTTACTGACGAAGTCATCTACCACCTTTTGGGTAAAGTGAACAAAGATAGAGTCAGAATATGAGAGTCGGAAATACACGTCCCTACGTAAAGCATTATGCTCTACTCCGTGTCCTTTCCTATAAACCATGAGCAAGTGTGTGGCCCTTTCTTTTTCATGGAGCAGTCAATGGAGTTCAGTACTTGGACATACCACAATAATGACTTTTACCGCAGCTGGAACAGAACATTCCAGGTTTCATCGTCCAATAGGACGGCGCACCCCACATTTTCACAACGAAGCCAGAAGTGAACTCAATAACTATCAGACAGATAGTAATAATATAGAACATCTTCATTGGCCTCTACGTTCCCCATATACGACGATCTTGAATTTTTCATGTGGAGATACATTGGAAGTGCCACCCTTACCACAGAAAATATTTGATCTACGAGCACGCATCACAGGAGGCAACTCATCAATAGAGCATGCTATGCTACAAAGTACTTGGGAGGAATTCGACTGAACATAGACTATATATTTGCCGAATTACCAGGAGTGCTCACTTTGAACATCTTTGAGATAAAGATACTAAAACTTTGAGACTTCTTCTTTTTATGGGTACAAATTTTACATATCTTTGTTTCATTAAGTGTAAGTTGCATGTGTTCAAAAACCGGTAGGATCATTTAAATGTGTTACCTCTACAACATTGTAACCGCCATAAATTGGAATGTTCAGAATGTTGAAGAAAGTATTTTTTTGACGAAACATTCACACTGTAGAAGGTTTAATTGTTTATTACACTAATTAAATCTACGTAATAAGTTGTGCCTTTTCATTCTTTCGTATGTATTTAGTAACTTTCCAAGTAAATTCCATTCTGTTGTCCTGGATTTATTTTTTTCCAGTGTTCAGACTTCGCTTGCTACAGTAGAGTAGCTAATGCTAGTGCGTAATACCTACATTATAAATTTTATCTCGTATTAGCCTATTTCTGTAGTATGAGAAATTTTATAACGACGTTATTTGTGATTTGAAGAAATGTCTGTTATTATAAGCTTAAATTCTGTCTGTTCTCAGAATGAAATTAGGCAACCCAGAGATTACACGGGCAGATATATCCGATAGTTTTAGTACTTACAGGATCTCATCCTCTGGAAGCCAGTAATTTTTTGTGTACACTAAATACAGTTGATATTTATGTCTCTGAATAAGATTTCAGTTCGAGCATCTGATCAAATGTAAAAACCTCTTTTGAGTACCGGAGGGTATTTTTAATAACAATTGGTAATGCCTGGTTAGATACAGCTTACAACAGTAAAATTTTGGAAATATTAAACATTTTGTTCCTCCATTACTGTATCTTGTACAATAATAAAAATTAGTATGTGTAAAACACTGTCCTTCTGCTATATGAAAAAAATATTTTTATGATTTAAAAAATAACTACATATTTTTTTTAATTCAGTTCGCTGTGCAGTGATGAAGCGTTTCCTACATACCTAAAAAAAACTGTCCAAAATTCTATAATGAAACTTTTTATGGGTATTTATGCATGTCATATCTACAATGTGATGCAAAATCACTTCTCTACCTTTGATAGGTTGTCCGAAAAAAAATAAATTTATTTAAGAATGGTCAAATATCAGTATTTTCTTCTAACACAAAATAAAAATATATTTATTGAGGAATGTAGTTGAAAGAGAATGATATTGTAAACATGAGTTTCAGCAATAAAACAAAAAAGAGAGACTATAAAGAAGTTAACAAGTTTATGAGTTATGAGGGAAACGCTTGATCACTACACAGTAAACTGCCATCATTTTGAATTTTGAAAAAAATATATATATAAATATTTCTTTTTAATCGTAAAAATATTTTTTTCATGTAGCATAAGGACAGTGTTTTACACATACCAATTTTCATTATTGTATGAGATACAGTAATGGAGGAATAAAATGTTGAATATTTCCAAAAATTTTACTGCTGCAAGCTGTACCTAACCCCTTAAGGAGCGGAGATATTAAGTGATGACTAGAACAATAACAAGAAGACAGGAATGAAAAGTGAAAATTAAAGCTGCCTTTGTTCACCATTGATTTCACTTAAATATTCCGGAATTTAAGCCCTTGATATACTATGAAAATAGTCTTAAATCGAACAGATAAATCAGTCTGTGTTTACGTTTGATGGCGAGGAGTCTTTAGTAAGCATCGTAGTTGATGATTCAGGCGTTGACGCGGATTGCAGGGGAGCCACGTGGCAACAAATTCCATGGAAAGTTCTCCGTATGAATAGTGGAGTAGAGGCTTGTGCCCATGGCATGTGAGTGACAAGTGACTGATGAGTTATGAGGTTGTCTGCTTCTGACATTGGTTATATTTAGAGCACACAACACCGGCAGGATGTCTTGATATCGCCCTAAAGACTGTGAATTTCGCAAGGAACGAAAATTATCTATATATATAATTTGAACTGGTAATGGAAATTACTGGAAAACGGCTGGACGGATTTTAATAAATAACCCCTCATTTTGAAGCTTGGAACTCAAGGTTTTTCGGAAAAAATAGTAGTTTTCAGTGAAATGTCAATTTTTAAACATAATGTTCCTATTTTTCAAAATCCATCTGTCGTCAGTTTTGAGAACTAGCTAATAGCATTCACGGCCGACTTGATATACCCTTCGTTCTTTTGTAAAGGAGAAGCGAAGCGAGCATCAAGTCGGCCGTGTTCCATTACAGAATAAAACAAAACACATACTATACAGTAAACAATATTACACGAAGGTCATGATCTGTAAGAATGCTGACATATTTAGAGCTCAAATTAAATTGGTTATTAGAAACCTAACTTACTCAAAATAATTTACAGGTTCGATTCTGTGGTGTGTAATTTTCTGGGTACAGCTGTGTATTGGATATTAAAAACTACAAAACTTGAGGTGGTTTGATGACATTATTACCATTAGAAATGAAATATTATTATAGTTAATGCAATGATGTGACTATTTTTCATTAATTATACATATTAATGCTATATTTATGATATGAAAGTGAAACGTTTTGGGGTTATATAAGTAGATGTAGAGAACAACTTAAATTAGATTTTGATTTCTATATTTTACTGAGTGGCAGCTATATAGTATAATTATATAGAATATGTTACTGAAAGCTATAGAACTTACGTAAGATAATATTATTAAAAATCAAATATTTTTATAATTATTAATCAAGCGGGGTTGGGTCTTTTTCATATATTTAATGGCGGTGTGGTGTAGATATTTATATGCGTGGTTCTCTTCAGTATTGGCTCGAGAGAATCTTTCACTGTTATGGAAGCAAATAACGTTCCGAATGTCTGGTATTCTTAATTGAAAATAAATCTGAAAAATGTTTATTTGAAAGTCTAATGAACTTAGTTTGCAGCATTTGCTGCACAAGCCACTAGTAGTAATATAATTAGGTTTAGAGTCAATAGACTGGTAGCCAAGTACACTAAAGATGTGAGAGCCACGAGCTTTAATAATAATAATAATAATAATATAATAATAATAATAATAATAATAAAAACTTAGCTTATCTTTGAAGAGTGTGATCCCAAAACTGTTTATAGCTCATACTTTTATACTATAGTTCAAAAACATCCTACATGTTTTAATTTACTATACATTCAAATGATAAGAAACTTTCTTATTCTTAATTCACATAAGACATTCTTTATTATAATCACATATATATATATATATATATATAAAATTTCATTTACGAACTCTACATCTTAAAGTAGATGCATGCTATTCATTTTACAGAAACTCACATGAAATAACCATCGGTATACCTACCCATAGAAATAATTTATAATTATTCCTACCGATATATAAATATTAATAAGTATTAGCAATTTGTACAGGGTGTTAAAAAGTATCCAATATTTTAGGAGGTGCTACTATTCATCAAAACAAGAAAATAATATCTAATAAACATAGGTCGCACAACACTTACTTTCTTAGTTCTGAATACTTGTTCATAGGAGGTGCTCAATGTGACGTCCATTTATGGCAATGCATTCCTCTGCCCTTCGGCGTAAGGAATCACGCAATCTTTGGAGTTGATCTGGATTCTTCAAGTGTCCTCATACCCAAAAGTCTAGGGGAGTTAGGTTTGGGAAACGAACAGGCCAAGGTGTGGGGCTTCCCCGACCAATCCAGCGGTCCTGAAATGTCAGTGTCAGGTGTTCACGCACATTGCGGAGAAAATGTGCTGGTGCGCCATCGTGCATGAACCACATCTGTAGCCTCTGCTGACATGGCGCATTCCCCAGCAAGGCAGGCAACACGTTAATAAGAAAGTCTTGATAAAGATCTGTGGTAGCACATATGACCCTATTAATCTATCACAAGAACGCCTGTCCATACGTTGATTGAGAATCGGTGCTGATGTCTTATTTCTTCAACTGCATGGGGATTTTCATCATCCCACACATGCTGATTACTAAAATTCACAACATCGTCCTTGCTGAACCTCGCTGATATCTGCAACCAGATTTTTGTTTTCAGTATTCCTTACGACGTATCATTATTCCATGCCAAGGGTGTCAACTACGGTACGATTATCTGGTAGTCTGCTGTATTGGAGGGCAGAGAAATGCATTGCCAGAAATGGACGTCACATCGAGCACCTGCTATGAACAAGTGTTCAGATCTCAGAAAGTATGTGTTGCAGGACCCATGTTTATTAGACATTATTTTCTTGTTTTGTTGCATGTTATCACCTCCTAAAATATTGGATACTTTTTTAACATCCTGTATTTATTCTAAGCATATTTCTGCAATACTGTCATTTAGTACATTATAAAACTGTTTCCTATATGAAAATTCACACTATAATAGGAGGGGTACAACTAATGACCGCTGATTTTTAAGAGAAAAGGTCTATCTGTAATTGTTAGCTTCTAAGGCAGTAGAACTTAAACTGAAATCATAACGAAAATTATAAATATTTCTGTATTACAACAATTTCTATCAGCAAATAACTTTTCCCTTGATATGAACTGTACGATTTCATCTCTCTGTTTGTCGTACATAGTCGTCATACATGCAATTACGAAGGAAATTGTTGGCTTATGTGGAAACTAAATGATATTTGTGTCACCTACTTTGAATAGACCCGTTTAATATGTAGGGTATTGTTTCGAGATTAATTGATTCGTAGAAACTATGAACACAATTCGTTTTAATAATATAAGAGAAATTACTGCACGTAGGAAGCATGTTCGGAATTACATTTTCATACTAGGAAAGCTGTAAACAAACGCTTAAATAAGTCTTGGTGAGAAAATAAAAAGTACTTAATTTATTCTACCATACACTGACTTCTCCTATACAGCTAATAAAGCGAATATGTTTAAAGACTGTTAAATCTCACACGAAAATTCTCATTCTCTTAAATGATCTGTCTGAACAAAGCAAGCCACATACACTAGATGTTAACCTAGGCCAGATATATTTAGCGCGGGTATTTCTAGCCTTTAAACGAGGTGCAACAGTAACGTAAAATCTTAGAAGATGTTCTACGTCACTGTCGCTCCTCGTTTAATGCGTAGAAGTGTCCTCGGTGAACATGCTTGACCCAGGCAGATCACAAAACGTTCAGTTGCATCTCGATGTTTTGGGAATCGTAAAT